>NW_017537344.1:15419-25615 GCF_001853355.1 Bactrocera latifrons
CTTAAAACTCCCTTGCCTTTTATGACTCGGCTAATTCCGCTCTTTCGCTGATTGCGAACCTCGCGTGGGTTGGGCGGGAGGAGGGTAATCGTTGGGTTTTATTATTATTGGTGCTTACTATTTGAACGACAAATTCTTCTTCAGCTGTCAAATTGGCTTTAAAATTCGAACTGTAGCATGCAAGTCATAACTATATACACAAAAATCTAAGTTTATAGAAATATTTAATGTATAGTGCCCATCCCAGTATGTATGTACATATATCAAACATACACACCAACTCTCTCCTTATCGGTGAAACTAATTTTTTTTAGCAGTCGCTGCCAGCTGATGCTTCGTGCTGCCGTCTGCCAACTGCCAACTGCATTTTATCAGCCAAAAACGTGTCGAACTGGCAAGTTACCGAGTGTTAACTTTGCGTTAATTTTGGCGTATGTCTATGCAGGATGGCTGCCGCACACTTTGCAAATGTACTGAAATGTCACTCATAGGCCGTGGCAGCTGACGTTGTTTTATTTCATTCTCGAATTTCCGTCATTAGCCAGCATTCACTGGTGTTAGATGCGGTAGGATGGTCGTGCTTTCAGCATTGGGAGGGTGCTGGTGATAGCCTAAAGCCTATACATGGGCTATGCTGGGCATACAAAAGGGCAAACTCACAACACACTCACACACACACGGGTTTCGGGTATTCAGCCAGCATTTTGCAGTTTATTTTGTCTCTGTTTCAATTTTTTGTTGTTGCACTATGCGTCGAAATGATGATTTAATGCTCATAGGTTTGTTGAAAATGTATGAATGGGGTTTGTGAAGTTAAAAAAATTATTTTGTTCGTATCTCGAATTAAAAAAAAAAACAATGTTGACAAATGGTGACAGGTCGACAGTGAACTTATTTAATAAAGGTTCTTTAAAGATTTACTACAAGGTAAGTACTAGTCTGACCTTAGGATTAGTTCATGTCCTTTTGGGAGGTAGTTTTGTAACATTTATGAAATAAAGTAACGTAATATATCTGTCTCTTATACACATCTCTTCGAACTTAACTTTCTTATGGAGCCGAGAAANTATCTCGAATTAAAAAAAAAAACAATGTTGACAAATGGTGACAGGTCGACAGTGAACTTATTTAATAAAGGTTCTTTAAAGATTTACTACAAGGTAAGTACTAGTCTGACCTTAGGATTAGTTCATGTCCTTTTGGGAGGTAGTTTTGTAACATTTATGAAATAAAGTAACGTAATATATATATATATATATATTATATATATATTATAATATATTATAATGTAATACTTTCTAATCTTGCAATGTATATATACAAGTTTCTAATAAGATATTCTTGGAATTTGAAAGCCAACTAAGGTTTCCGAAAATCTTTGCTATCACTCCCACGAGTCTACTAGATTCTAACGAATCTCGAAGAATTCTCCATTTTTTAATATTTATAGTCAGAAAATGTAAAATATCACAAGAAGTTTTCTTTTGAATATTTCAATTTCAAGAAAAAATAGGGATGAATCCTAGGCAAGTGACCGCCGAAACTGGCTCGAATAAAGTGCAGCCGAAGCGCTTAGTTATCGACTACTTTTTGTAGCAATTGCTTAGGTACGTGGACAGGAAATTTTCCATAATTTACTTCAGTGAAATGATTGTTGGATTTTGTAAGCTCGAAAACCAAGACGCTTCCTAAAAACCTCCCATATAGTGAATAGGCTCACCTGTTATTATAGCGCACTGTCGGATGAACTTATTTGGACCTTCTTTGCTACTATGTTGCACAACAGAGTGGTACGCACTGTACGTCGTCTTTGAGCATGCGCGTTATCTACTTGATAAAACTTGAAACGAAAGTGATCCATGGCTGCTACTACATGTAGGAGCTTAAGATTTTGGCAGGAATCATATTAGCGACACAAGTGACGCACAAAGTTGGACTTCTCAAACTGGGGCAGGCAATTGTTAGTCAAGAAATCTCTATCTCCCTATTGTAGGTGTCAAGTTTCAAGCTCAATTAGTGCAAGCAGTTTAGTAATTCATTATTGTTGTACTCAACCAGTTTATTAATTTGTATAAAGCACGTTTCGAATAAAGAAAATACAGCTAAAGCAAAAAGTATATAAAAATAGAGGCGTATATATTCCTTTGCGAATTCTAATACCGTCTCAACTACGCTAGATCTATTTAGCAATGATATCAGGTACTATTTCAACTGTCCATTCAAGTACTTACCACTGTCTGCCCACTGCGAACTGATCGTTCTACAATTCAGTTTTATATATGGCTGACGTGTAAGCAATTTATAAGACAGTTCAGTATACGCGGATATAGGCCAGGATATGAGGGGGACTGCACATAACACATTTGCGGGCGGCAATCGGGATATTCGCGCTTACAGTAGGAGTTGGAAGAGAACGAAGGCAGGTGATGAATTAAATATATATACATATATACATTATTGTGATTACAAAAAAAATTTTTTTTTTAATTTGGTACTCTGAAAACTCCTAGACACCTCTAAGGAAGCCTCTCCAAGAATGTGTTCTTAATTGTAACGGAAAGTTTTCTATTTTTTTCTTATTATCAGATAGAAAAATTTATATCTCGCTCCAAGCTCATCAAAAAAATTTTTGTTCCTTAGATTTTGTAGGAGATCGAATGCTGTACAAAAAAGGGAATTTGGGAAAATTTTTTATTTCTTATGAATTTTATAACTCAATGAAAAAAAAAAATCATTATGAATGAAACTCATAGGTTTTTGGAGAGGTTTTCTTAGAGGTGTCTAGGAACCTATTTTTCAGAGTACTAAACAAAAAAAAAATTTTTTTTGTTTTGATCCACTCTAAAATGCATTGATGTTGGCGACGAATATCTCGTAAACGCTTAACTTAATCGAAAAATCATACAATTTTACAGAGCAGTAAATTTCCTACAAAATCAAAGGAGCAAAATATTTTTTGTAGTGGTTGGAAGCGAGATATAAAATTTTCCATAAGATAATAAGAAAAATATAAAACTGTAAGTAGGAGGACCTTCCTGTTATAATTAAGAACTCGTTCTTGGAGAGGCTTTCTTAGCGGTGTCTAGGAGCCTATTTTTCAGAGTTCCAAACGAAAAAAAAAATTTACATATATATGTATATATACACATGAGGCGTTAAAAGAAAGGGTTAAAAGTTTCACACAATTCACTCAACTTGAATGAAAAAAAAGATTAATAAAAAAAAAACTATAGAATGCGCCTAAAGGAGTATGCGCAACAAAAGAAATGTAAAAAGGATGAAAGCAGCCTGCGTTGGCGCCTCGAAATCATTTAGGACATTGGAGATAATGCGAAAATTGTATGCGAGTCAGCGCTCGGCAAAACGAAAAGCAACTGCGGATAAAGTGCTTAAGGTAAGCAATAAAGCATTGCATCCACTTAGACGTACACACGTTTTCCTCAATTATGCTTTCGCCGTGTTTTACAGTACACGAAAAAGCAATTTCACTTGAAAGTTCATAATTTAAGGAAACTTTACTTTTCAACAAATGCGGGCGAACATGTGAAATTCATAAATTATATGTGAAGTACTTATAGTACAGGAAACAATTCGAGAAAATATAACCATATATATGTATGTAGAGAAATTTATGTACGAATATACGAAATCTGACTTCTGACAATCCGAAGAACGCTTTCAAATTATGAGAAGAAGAAATAATGTTGATGATTCGGTTGTTTTTCGGACAATAAACATAAATATTAAATTTCCATTCTCTCAAAAATATGTAATGTAATGTAAATATGTATTCGCAGAAGTAAATAAGTTTCATTTAAACTGTCACTGTTCAGTTGGTGCGTTTAACTAAACCAATAAAGAAAACAACAAGAATATATAGTATTCTTAAATAAAACAATTTTGGTAATAAAATTATTTAATTTTGTTTTGCCAGTTTTGTGAGGTTTTTACTGAAAATTTAACTCAAAAATAACTTAACCTTATTATACATATAACACTGTAAAGATATAAGGGCCCAGTGTTTTCCATTTTTTACACTCGGAACAGGATATATAAAAGTTTTACACGATGTGTGTAACACCCAAAAGAAAACGTCGGCGTCTCCATAAGCAAATATATAAATAATCAGTGTATATACGAAACCCTCAGTATTTGAGATATCGACATAGAATGGTCATTTGTCGGAACCACCGATATCGGACAACTTTTACGTTAAGCTTTCATATAAACTGACCGATCGAACTCAAGTCCTGATTGTTTTTATTTATTTTTATTTAAATATTGTACCTAGTATATAAAACTAAAATACAAACAAACTATTATATTCTAATTAATTAGGAGAAATACTTTAAAGCTAAATTTTAAGAAATACATTTGCCGCTACTGTTGCCTTACTAGGAAGACTTCTTGTATTTCAATCAGATTTCTCGCCCAGCATTTTCG
Source organism: Bactrocera latifrons (assembly GCF_001853355.1). NCBI lineage: Eukaryota > Metazoa > Arthropoda > Insecta > Diptera > Tephritidae > Bactrocera > Bactrocera latifrons. Next base: position 19,863 of record NW_017537344.1, read on the forward strand.
ATGAGTCTATAGGCTTCCTCATTAAAGTGCTGCCTAATCCTCCGTTGATGAAACTTTTCAATTTTGGAGATTTAATTTACCACCGAATTTATGCCTAAAGCACAGCGCAGGTCAGCAGATCGAACGTACCATCGTTAACAAAAATCCATAATACCTTACTTTGAAAGCGCTGAATGCTGGCAATTTAGCATTGACTTAAGCAACCCCACAGTTGGGCTCCGTAGGCCCAAACTGGCTTGTACACTAACAGTTTGTTTTAAACTGATAGAGTGGATTTTCTGCCGACTAGGTGGTAAAGTTTAGAAAATTTCATATTAAGTTCATTCCTTTTTTTTGGACATGCTCATTAAAGTGTATCTTATCATCTATGATGATACCTAGGTACTAAGCACTGTTATGATGTGGTATTAGAGTATAATTTATATACTTAAATCGGACGATATGTAGTTTAATTTGATACACCAGTTAGATGCCTACTTAGTAATTGTATTGACTGCTGTCTGCACTCATCGAGTAGATACTGAAGTTGGCTCTCCAGCTGCTAACAAAGTTGTGTAATTCGCAAATGTCATATACCTTGCATCAGACGGGAGGTCACAGGTAAAAAGCGAAAAAATGATTGGCCCCCATACGCTTCCCTGTGGAACTTCCGCTTCTATCAGTTGTAAGTTTGAATATGCATTCTCTTGTTTAATGCGGAAGTATCAGTATTTTAAGTACGAAGCAATTATTTCGCAAAATTGTTTGGGTAGCATATATTTCAACTTGAACAGCAGACCTGAATGCCAAACTTTGTCAGAAGCTTGAAACACCTGCAAAAAGGTTGCCGTACAAACGTTTTTTTTATTCATTGTATTTTCAACTCAAGTCCCTGAGTTTTGAACATATTGTTCAGATCGGATGATGAAACCAAGAAAACTGAATTTGTTTACCCTTTTTGCTATAAAAACTATAGCCCTTTTTGACAGATCATGTAAGAGTCGCGTCGAGCTGTCATGTTATTTTAGTTCAGTATTGCTTGGCATTTCATCATGGAAAATTTTAAGCCTGACTAACGTTTATAAATCATTCAAGTTATTACGAATACTCCAGTTCTGTAAAAAATGTATTTCGAGCGCTTCGCAACTCCATCACTCATATTGAGACCCAGAATTTATTATTGGATAACATTCGACCGAGTAGAACACACTCAGCATACAGTGATAAAAATTTTGAAGTCTATGCAGACGAGTCCGCTTCGAAGCAGGTCTTGGAGCAAAACTTCAGGCGTATCATTCGTAGGTTATCAGTCGAAATGCTCGAATGGGTAATCGAAATTTGGACTCTACGGATAAAACATCTGAGACGTAACAGAGCCAAATAAATACCAAAAATATTAAGTTTGAAGTTTTTAAATTTTTTCTTTTTACAATATTATTGGAATATTATTAAAATCAATATACATATGTATGTGCACAAGGAGATTTCCTTTTTCCATTTAGTGTTTCAGACTTTCTGTAAGGTCACGTTAATATGCCAAAAGTGTCAACGAAATCCAAAAAATTAATGTTTCTCTGATTGATAAAAAAAAAAAAAAATAATCACTTCTATAATAATTCACAACAATTTTATTCCAGACTGTAAAGCTACGATAAGCACATTGAGTTAAATTTTAATTAAATGCATATTTCTCTAAAGAAAATAATTTTTTGAAACAATGGTAAAACATAAGTAAGCAATTTGCAAAACCAATAATATAATAACAAATCAATTGTTGTCAACTACTCGAAGAAAACTTTTTTCCTCTATTTTTTACGACTTGTAAGTATTAGTTTTCTTTTGTTGCCAGAAATTGTCGGAAAAGTAGTGATTAGCTTGCGAATATTTCATTTATGTACGCCTGCAGCAAAGTAAAGAAACAAATTTAATATCGTTTATTAGGCCATTGTAAGGAAATACATAAGACACCAACTGTGCCTGTGTATATTAGTAACCAGTTATATTTAAGTCGCTAGTCATTGTCTAGCTTATTTGGAAATGATTTCCTTCTTTACTCAAAGCAATCATTGGAAATAAGTAAGATGAGCTGCCGTTGTACTGACTTAGAAAATCGGTATTAATATTAAGATAAGTATAATCGTATGAAAGGCAAATTAACTTATGGTTATCAACTCGAATGGTAATTGAATTTTATTTGAATTACCGGAGAAAAATAACTATATATAAATTTATAACAAGGCAAAGTTTGAATAGTTTGAATATGGTGAAGTGCACTCAGATCAAGTTAAGATATGTGCATATGTATGTAAGTATATGTGTATGCCTATTTTTACAAGAAAATTGGTAAGTTGGGCGGAATTGTAAAATGATTAGAGATAACGATAAACTAGTTAGGCACTGGAAACAAGCAGAACTGGAGCAAAATGAATGTGAGTACAATTCTTGAAATATCGGCTTTTAAAAATAGAACACTGTGGTAAAGTTTATAATTTATTTATTGTTTAAATTACTAATAACATTTTCGTTTAGTATTAATTGTAGTTATCACAAAAATGCTTAAATTTTCATGGTGTTGAATGGCTTTTTAAGAATAACCTAAAGTACCAAAAATTAACCTATGGTTATAAAAACAATATCGCAATTTATAGCTGTACATGTCCTTGGCCTGTTATCCTGCATGACAAATGCGATACTAAGCCTGGAATAAATGGTTAGGCTGTGAACCTTTGTATCAATCAGTAAGTAAATAGATTTGATAATGATATCGTGCAAATATTGCAGTTCCAAAAAGCCTTGTCTGTCCAACAATAACATTATTTCTGGTAATCGTAATCGCAAAGGATGTCAAAACAAAAAAAGCAGGAACCTTCGTCATCAACCTTACCGTCGCACCTCTCCGAAACTTATTGATATTTGCTAAAGAAGACTATAGTAGATTTTTCGGAGTAGAAGATATGTAGATATGGAAATCCAATACTAATCACTCTGCACTACATTCCTGTTTGAGGTCAGGAAAGGAAATGGAAGCCAAAGCTTTCTCAAAACTATTAACATCTTACAATTATAAAGCTCTCTGTTTGGTTAGTATGAACAATTTATGTATGAGTTTATTATGAAACCCTTATAAATAGTACTTTTCATATTATTTCAGTGAAGAGAATTAAGATTTTTATGTTCACTACAATCCACTGTTGTATTCTATTGTCAGTTTTTACGAACTTATGGCGCAAAGCTTGACATTTCTTTCTGGCAGCAACCATTCTCATTATATAGCTTTAAATTATACAAGTGGTAGTGGACATGGTGCTAACTCAGCCGTTAATAATATATTTTACTATGATTTTCAAGACGATACCTTACAAAAGCCGGTTTAGAATCGAAAATCGTAAAATATACTTTAAAGGCTCTAAGTTAGTCGTTGAACCGTGAATCTTATTTTGTTTCAAACCATCTGATTAATTATTCAAAGGAGTATTGGGTTTTTTGGGTGATTTTTAGCTTTAGCCACTCTCTTTTAAATTCTAGATCTTTAATAAATCACTATTTTATCAATTAACTTATTAAATTTTTTAACTATAAAACTCTCTAAACTGTTTGATTCGTACTGGAAAGTATGTCACAGCCTACATGAGTGAGTACCCTTCCATTATTTTTAATTCACTCATTTCATCGCGCCGTTATTCATCTGCTTCATCGACTATGCCAGCTTCACCATTGGGCTTGGCTGCTCATCGTCGCGCTTAGGAAAATATAATTGCGTCAGTGGAAAGCACTTAAATTGCGCATAATAATAATAATAAAATTAAATTATTGCCTCACAGAGCAGCGGCACAGTCGAGCGCCAGAAGCCATTGGGATATGCTGCAAAAAGGTCACAGCACGCAAACAGATCGACGAACGGTAAGCGTGCAAGCAGCTGAAACTCTTTCTAATGCGAAGACCCCAGCAGTGAGTATACGCAGTTATTTGTTGTGTCAGCGCTGCGACACACAGTGAAGCATTGCCAGTCACTAATAGCTTATTGTGTGGTGGAAGGCAGCACACCCGTGGCGTATACGTAACATTTGATGATGCAATACTTAACTAAAGGGCGACTCAGGTATATGTGAATATACATAATATATGTGTGGTTGCCGAAATTTACCCTTGCACCACTTCGCCGCGACGATTGGGATAGAGCTCCGGACTTCCGTTTGTTGTTCAGCACGCGGATCAAATGTGAAAAATGCCTGCAAAAAGGGAATGGAAGAAGAGCAAATATAAAATGAAATGTGCAAGGCGAACATAAATATATATTTTATTATATGAATTTGTTTGTATGGTTGTGAAGCTATTTACAATTGAGTAGTAAAATTTTATTAGGGCTCATGCTAATATTATATATTTTTTTTAGGAAATCTCTTATATACAATTGTTTGTGCTATATTTTATATTTTATTCATAATTGTTAAATTTTCGCTATTCAATTACAGTTGGCATTTGCATTTGTTTACATCTAATACAAACACTACCTAACCGTGCTTCAGTGACTGTCTACTTATGTTAATAAAACGTAAATTGAAAATTTTTTATTAGTCCCATAATGCAGCACTTTTGTGGAAACATTTCTGCTTCATTATTTTCTATACTTCACCGTTTACTGGATAGCGGCTTTGCATATGTGTAAGTAAGTACTTGCTTATAAAAAATACTTCAATCAGATTAGCGCAACCGCTAAACACGTTAGCCAATTCCCATATATGATTGTATAGAAATGAAGTAATTCCAATGATAATAGTGGGCAAACCAGAAGTTATAGAACCCACAAGGAGTTAAAAACCAAACAAATATTAGGAAATCGCAAAAAATTAATGTAACTATGTGTCTAAGTAGCACCAAAACCCGTTAACTTATAACCGAATATCTTTCATAAATAATCTCGTTATTCCCCAAATAAAACAAAATTTTAGTGGTACCCTTTTTGATAGAAGTTTTTAATGTTCATGAATACAACAGCTTATTTATCATTTCAAAAACGCACTTAGCAATTATCACTTTTCTTAAACTTAAATCAAAAATCTTACTCACAAATGTGGCATTCAAAAATTTTCGGGTTATTGAAAAATTAGGTAATCATTATTAATAGTTTCGGTACCAAGAATCTGAACAATTCTTTTTGTTGGCAAACACTTTTTCATATACCTTATTAAACTTATAATGTACTTAATTGATAACTTATTCATATAACAATCGATTATTTAGTTTTGATTCCGACAACATGCTATAACAGTATATTTCTTAATAAATAATATCACAACAAGTAATATATAATTCGACCGGTTATTTAAAGTAATTGTAATTACAAATATTGAGTAAATTATTTATTTATTTATAAATGTGAAAAAAAATAATACAATTATTTTATTTACACGAAAAAAAGGAGCACTGGCTGCCAGGACCTTTGGCTCGCTGGTGAATCTAAGGCTATGTGACTAAAATGAAGTTATATTGTCCACGCTTTATATATTTAAAATATTCATAAAATCTTTATACATGCTTAAGTAAAACAAAAACAAAGTTCTTGTCTAAGGTAGGTGGGATGTCATATTAAATGTTTTAGACCGCATTTATCCAGATATTTTGATATTTTTGTAACGTTCTCGAGAAACGTAGTTTTCAAAAGTGTTGTAGGTGTTTGGTTATCGAAGATAGTCCTCCATGGTGGCATTCGTCGAGCAGGTGATGTACTGTTAGTGAAGCCTCCGGGTAATGTTGGCAGGAAGGCGGACTGGACC
>NW_017537344.1:30415-33228 GCF_001853355.1 Bactrocera latifrons
GAAAATTTACGATGCGCAGAATGTCAACAATGCGTAAAGAGCGAAACACGACTTCTCAGAGCGAGCACTTGTCGAAAACTATATGTGAGTAAATATATTTTTTACCGAATATGTCAAAGCGTATGTAATTATAGTTGCCAATATTGGAAAAGAAATACGCGGTAAGGCGTATAACACGTTACAGATACAGCAGACTCTTGCTGGATCCAATACCTAACTTGTTGGCAAGCGTGCCTTAAACTCGTGGCCACGCAAACCTTGCCACTGTACTTTCATAAATTATTTTTTTTACAATAGGTAAACTAAATTATATTATCTATTTATAATTACTGGTTCTAATTTATTACGTTTAAGGAGTAACACAAATTAGCTTTTCTCTGCTTATACAAAATCGGCCGATTTTATGGTTTTTAAAGAGATACACCGACTAAACTTCGAGTTTCAATAAAAAAAAAAAATTAAAAATAACATAAAATATTAATTGCAATAATAGTGTAAATGAAATAAAATTAAAAAGATAATTTTTTCATCGTATTTCCGTACAGCTCAATATGTGTAAATTGATTTATCTATAGCTGAATGTGTTTTGTTTTTAATTTTTAATATTATTGAAGGGTAATATGTCGTGAACTTATTTCTAAATAAAAAATTTCTATGCCGCAAAAATTACCGCTATAAAGTTAAGTCAGGTATGCAAAAAACTTGAAAATTTGGGGTGGTAAAGTTTGCGTGGTACGAGTGTACATAAATGGAATATTGGCCACATATGCTGACTATAAAAATTCAAAAGGATTTTTTTGTTTTACTGAAACGTAACAATATATGTTTTTACATTTCATTTGAATTGCACTAGTGACAAATGTACTAACAAGAAATATTTTTCAAACTTATAAGGTAAAACAATAAAAGCTCTATTAAGAAGTTTTTTTCAAAAACTAAACCTTGTATTGAAAACTAAATATTGTAATATTTGTTATTTCCTTAGAAAGTAATGAAACGTTGTTCTTTTCAATCTGCGCCTGCTATTTCTAGTCTCTACTAGTTGTCGGGCTACAGCGTTTACGTGGTTTTGCAACCTTGTGACATGTTCCGATTCCTGAAACATTTTTATGTGAAGATTACGATGCATAGCCGAATTCCGAAAGTACCACGGAGCATTTCGCAGAACTTTATTTTGGAAGGAATCTTTGCACCATTTCGATGTATAACGATGCAGCGCATCCCCATAGTTGAATTCTGTGTGTCCAAATAGGCTTTAACGTTTGATTGCATACTAAAATTTTATTTGAGGTTGTTARGGGCGATTTCTTGCCGATTAACCAATTTATTTTGTTGTATTTTAGTTTAAGTTCTGCAACTTTTCTTTATATATGTTCCTTCCACTTTAACTTTACATTCAGCGTCAAACCAAGATATTTCGCTGAGGTGGAGTACGGAATTACTTCATTTCCAATATATTAGGGGATATACATATGTATGTAGCAGTTTTGTTAGTGGAATTTATATTTATAGACTTCAACTCGTTGAGAGTAATGTGCCATTTTTGTGTCCATTTTACAATTAGGTTGATTGAAGGCTGCATTCTGTTCGACGACTCTATTACATTTTTAACAGTAGTAATGATGCAGGTATCATCTGCAAATGTGGCGATTGTGCTGTTTGGCGGCGCAGGCATATCGCTTGTAACAAAATGTATAAGAGTGATCCCAGGACGCTTGCTTGGGGTACACCTCTTTTTATTGGCTGTAGCATAGTATATGATTGTCCAGGCTTGATTCTGAAGTAGCGGTTGGTCAGATAAGAGGCAAGTAGTTCAGTTAGATGCTGTGGAAAGAGAAGCTTTAATTTATGAAGTAAGCCATGGTGCCATACTCTATCCAACGCCTGGGATACGTCAAGAAAAACAGCAGTACAAATTTGCTTTCTTTCCATCGCATCCTCAGTTTTATATCTGTTATTCGATGAACTTAATCGATTGTGGAATGTTGCGATCTAAATCCAAATTGATGAATTGGTATAAGATCCCTTTCTTCAATTATTTTCTGAAGTCTTCTTGTAATTACAATTTCAATTAGTTTGGGAAAAATAGGCAACAGTGAGATTGGACGTTATGTTGATGCTTCCTGTACGCTTTTCCGGGTTTTTGTAAAAATAATGATTTCAGATACCTTCCATGACAATGAAACGTATCTGAAATTTAAAAAAGCGTTTATTATCGATGTAAGCTTTTCCGCTTTTTCTTCGTCGCTTTTGGCCCAGGATCCGTTTGGCTTTCTGGGGGGTGCATTTGACAATACTGGTTTCTTAGCATTTTTTCAGCTTTCCAAAGGGAGTAATCCGTATTTTTGTTTGGCGTTAATTTCTCAATGTAATTAGAAATATTTTGATTTGAAAATAACTTTATTTTGGTGCCGAGAATCTGAGTTAAATTGTTCAGTTCTGTTTTATATTGGGGAAATCGCGTGACTTGCTATTTTTTACGTAGTTTTCACTTTTTCTTTATGAGATCTAAAATGCTCAATGGATATTTAGTATAGAAGTAATATTTTTCCAAGTCGATTCCTGAATAGCTTTCGTAAACGTATGAACTTCACCTTCTAACGTATCTTGAGTTTTTATATTTACTTCACACAGTTTTCGACAAGTGCTCGCTCTGAGAAGTCGTGTTTCGCTCTTTACGCATTGTTGACATTCTGCGCATCGTAAATTTTCGGATACGTACACGTGTTTACATTTAGAAATCTTCTTATGTTCTTTCAATCCATAAGTGTATTGCAGATAAGTGCATCAAGTGTAAAGATTTGTTTAATATA
>NW_017537344.1:40053-60079 GCF_001853355.1 Bactrocera latifrons
CAGATAGGAGCAAACCAACCTATCCACCAAACTGTCGATGTAGCGATGTTAAATCGTTTGTCCGCCTACGTTTAGGGCACAAAATAGCCACACATTCGTACTTCTTCAATCGGTCCAGTCCGCCTTACTGCCAACATTGCCAGGRGGCTTCACTAACAGTACATCACCTGCTCGACGAATGCCACCATGGAGGACTATCTTCGATAACCAAACACCTACAACACTTTTGAAAACTACGTCTCTCGAGAACGTTACAAAAATATCAAGATATCTGGATAAATGCGGTCTAAAACATTTAATATGACATCCTACCTAGCTTAGATAAGAACTTTGTTTTTGTTTTACTTAAGCATGTATATAGATTTTATGAACATTTTAAATATATAAAGCGTGGACAATATAACTTCATTTTAGTCACATAGCCTTAGATTCACCAGCGAGCCGAAGGTCCTGGCAGCCAGTGCTCCTTTTTTTCGTGTAAATAAAATAATTGTATTATTGTTTTTTCACATTTATAAATAAATAAATAAAAATATTTACTTCAAAATAAATATTTTTGTCGAGCATAACTTTGAATTACTCCCAATCCGTATGTCTATTAGAAAGATATGGTGGTATGTCGATTTCTTTAGATGGCCATTTAGGATTAGATGTACTGGCGAGGGGTCCGATTTTGAATCCATTCCATTTTCAATAGTAATGAAGGTCTTGGATATTTGTCGAGTGATGAAAAACTCGATCAAGTAGGTAAATACCTTATGTCGGAGGGCCATTAATGAATTTCCCCATGGTGTTTTAATATAAGTTCTGTGTAAAAGTCCAATTTGATATTGTGTATAGGTCGTATATATTGCGGTAATGCTTATTTTTCCGAAACTAGATTCAACCGATATAGTCGTAGTTTGGAATTCCGGGCCACTTATATTAATTTCTTCGTAGTGGGGAATATTATCTCTGATAATTATAGCACTTCCCCCTCTCGCATTGTTATTTGGGTGGTTCGACCAATACGTCTTGTAGTTTTTCAATCCGACAAAAGTCTCATTTGTAAAATGAGTTTCTGATATAAGACAAATATCAATTTTTTCAACATGGAGTAATGTCGCTATTTCTTTACTACGTTTGAGTAACCATTTGCATTCGAAGTCATAATTTTCGTTATGCTGTCGCTTTAGTTTAGTAAGACTTTCGAGCATAAGTCCATTTTTCTCTTATAGCTTATTAAGCTTGTTGAGAATTAACGAAAAATTAGCAGTAATATCATCAGTGGCATTCGTATTTGTTTGATTTTCAGGCATTTGTTGGGGAACTTTATTAGCACCTTTAGTTATGCTGGCAAATAAGACCTTTCCAGATTGCTGATGTATATTAGTGACTGGTTCATATTTATGCTTTTTATTTTTCTCAGTCGCATTATTAATTTTTTGATTTGCCACTTCACATTCCCTAAAGTTCGCAGGGTGATTTTGACTACAGTGACAGTATTTTGGTGGTAATTCGGCAGGTTTTGTGCAGCTTAGTGTTGGATGATTTCCGGGGCACTTTACACACGTCGATGGTTTACAACAATAGTTTCTAGTATGACCGAACGCTTTACAGGATTTACACTGCGGCACAAGATTCGATGGCTTCATAGGCTCGAGTTTAACGACAGAATTTAGAATATGTTTGGTTGCGTAAATTTTCTTAATGTTATCTGTAGATTCAAAGCATAAAAGAAACATATTTAATAGACTTTTTCTTTATATTGAAGTTTGTTTAAGACTTTCGTAACTTTAAACCCTTGCTTTTGAAAGTCTGTTATAATACTTTCAGGCTCACATGAGTGATGGAGGTCTTTTACAATTTCGCGTTTATCACGCGATTCTTTGTCTTCGTAAGAGTACCAAGGAATTTTCGAGTCGTTTAATTTCCTTTTAAGTATTCTGTAGTCGGAACAATCTGAACGATTTATTTTACAGGAACTAGGGCCAGTGAGCTTGAGAGCGATGGTTACTTTTGTATCTATTTTATCTTCAGCTGTTCCATCCGGAATTGGAGATTTCAGTGTTACATCTGCTAAAGAATCTGCCTGCGTTTCTTACTTTCCCTCCTTTTTTTTTTTTAATAACCAATTTATTTCTTTTTCAAGCTCTTCTTCGTCTGTTTCGGCTGCAAAGGTCAATTTTGATGGAGAAGAAGACGTTTCATTTGCATATTTGGTTAGTGATAGTTCTAAGTTTTTATTTTGAAGTTTAAGTGACGCATTTTCGTCTTTCAATTCATTGTTCAATGTTTCTATTTTTTAATGCGTTCGAGCAACATACCTATTGGGTTACATTGTATACCTTCACCAGGAGGCGGAGTTTGTAAGTTCATCACGATCTGACTGAAATGTGGTTACGTTAGGAATGTCTTACCAACTGCTTTACCGACAGCACGTGCAGATAATGTAGAGTCCCTGGGTACCTACAACTCTACGTAGACAGCTGATTTGCCGAGAGACAGAAACGTGTGATACCCATTTGGGTATTATTTTATTGTTTAAAATTTCCAAATATTATGTGATAAACTATTTATGTTTTTAAATATTTTTGTAAACATTTTGAGTAAATTGATATGCGTGAATCGCTTGTGTTTAGTTAGCGGGTAAATGATATTTCAAAAAAAAAAAAAAAAAAAAAAATTGCTAATTTGATAGGAATGACGTAAGAACTCTAATCAGTAGATTGTAGTCTTTATAATGTAGATTGTAGCACAGAGTGATACAGAGAAGACATACTAGATTGAACGGATTTATGTCCCTATGGCTTCAGAATGGATCTCCTAAAGGCCTATGCTGTCAGACATGAACTCTACACACCGACCTACATCAGAGACAAGTTTTTAGTTTTTAAGCCATAGGAAGTGCCTTTTAATTAAAGTCTAGAAATGTGTAATTTTAATCAATTCAGTATTCATAAAGTTAGGATAAATATACAAAATTTTAGCTTTTATTGCATCAATAAGTAAAAATTTATGGGAATGAACACATAGTACAACTGATTGAGTTCTCTGCAGGAAAGTGCATTTTAACTACTGTAATTGTATACTATTTCATTCTCCCCATTTAACAATACATAAACAAATATTTTAAAACTTAACTTTTTCCGTTACTCGCTGTGCTGCTTCCCAGAACTGTATTGTCGTGATAACTAGGGATGGCAAAAAATTTTTTAATCTATTAAATAATCAAATGATTAATTGCAAGTTGTATACAGATAATTGCAATTAATGTAAAAAAATCGATTCATCGATTAATTACAATTTTTTCAAAGACCACCACCAAGTTTCAGCGCCGAATCTTATATTATAATGCTCTATCACAGAGTCCCAGACATATCCTAAAAGAGAAAATGGCTTGTATTTGAAGTTAAGTAGCACATTGGCATTAAATTTTTCAAAATATGTACAGCAATCTTAAAGTAAAAGAATTGCCTTTTGCTGGAAAGACAGTGTTTTGCAACTTTGCGTAAAAATAAAACCAATAAAATATAGGAGACTATATTCTTATTTCTATATTCTTATTGGTATATACACAAAAACAAAAACGAAAATAAAATTAAAATATCGTATTAAAAATTCATTTGTCTTAGCATGAATGAAAACATATTCATTGAAGTCAAGAAAATTTATTCTCTGCTCAACCAAGTTTGAAGAAAAAGCAATTTCGATAAACGTTTTGGTGTCAAACGATTGAATTTTTCGGTTCCAGTTGCACCCGCTTTTGAGAAAAGCAGCTCAGTTGGTATTAAGGTACCAAGTAGATGACAATACTTTTTTGAAAGTCCGTACAGTTTAGGGTAAACGGTTTTCATTTCTTCCCAAGCATCAATAGTGTTTCGACTTAGTTCTAATGAGCCCAGAGGTCAAACTCATTCTCCACCGATTCCACTGACGACTCGCAGCCCGTTTCCATAGTATAATCTGCAACTATTATTTCAGTACGTAAAAACTTTATAACTGGGGACAACGCTATCGCAATCCTAGATTGCAGGGCCTAATTTGTACACATAATATATATTTATATACAACTAGAAAAAATTTAAAACGTAATAGCGATTGCTCCAACTTACCACCAATTTGCAGGCTACAGTTGCATGCTTTAATTTTAAATACGGCAACATATTTGATGTGTTATTAGAAAATTTTAAATTTTTGCAGCAAAGTTGACATTTAACGTAGTTGTAGCTTATTTTATTAAAAAAATTCCACACTTAGCTTTTAACAGGCGCCATTGCTCTTCAAACAGCTGAACGTAAAGTGCGCTTGACTTAACTGTAAATGCCGTGTTACCAGACATTCATTTGTTAATATTAAACTACGTTGACATATTACAATTTAACTATGTTAACACCGTTTCCAGTCATTAATGATTGATGCGACCAATTTCGACCCTTGTACCTAACTTAGATGAACATAAAATGTATTAAATTTCAAAATGCTGTTTGCGATTATTTTGCAATTACTCGAGTAATAGTCGAGTAATTAGAAAAGGTGTTTCGATGCAATTAAATCGTAAATTGACTGAAAATAATCGATTAATTTAATCAAGTGATTAATCGTTGCCATCCCTATTGATAACTAGTTCAGGTGTTGAAGTTGTAAAAAATACACAACTTTAAATCCACCTGTGAATGTTTGAGTGTGAGTGATACAGCTCAACGAAACAGTATTTAAGCTACTAAAGCATAATTATAATTATTTTTATGTGTTTGTACATGCAACCGCTAATAAAGGCAGCCAAATAAGTGATTATGGGTATATATAATATATGTCCGAGGTGTTTATTTGTGAAAATGTGTTATGTGTTTGTGTTGCGCTTAAGAATATTAGCATGCGTGTCTGTTTGTGTTGTTTGGTGAATTTTTTTGTATGTATTTATGTTGCTCATATCTATAATTAGGAGTAGATGAAAATATATATGTGAAGACTATACATAAAAATGTTCATCACAAAGTGAAAAGGTTTACGAAAACCATCGTATGAAAGTATAGCAGTGTTGCCACCGATTTTAAATTGCATTTCAATAAAGTTGATCAAACTAAAGCAAGAAAGAATGTTTACTGCTAAAAATGACAAGGATTAACCATAATTTAATTTAACAAATAAAAGCAAGAAAGAATGTTTACAGCTAAAAATGACAAGGATTAGCCATAATTTGTTAACAAATTTGTTAAATTAAATTAATAAAATATTTTAAATATTCCATCAAAGTAAGTTTGCCTACGAAAAATTTCTCTTTGAAAGTGCTGAGAGCTGTTGAAAAAGTTGAATTGAGTTCAAGATAAATTTTTTGTAGTTAATAGGTACCTTTTTTTTGATTAAAGTATAGTTTTTTTTTCAAAAAATGTTTTACTTTGTCGAAGCTTTGAAAATATATACCAATGGGTTATTGAGTTTGGGGTTAGAATCCGAATTCAACTTTTTTCATGGATGAGAAGCATTGTCAGTCATATTAGTAAATATCAAGATTTTAATTGTAGGACATTACTACTTCCCGTACCCTTTATGTAAATATTATGAGGAAGAGAAGAATAAGTGGGCTTTCTGGAACACACAACGCTATCTAGCAAGTGAGCGCAATGAAACCTCACACATGCGCAAGTACACACACACATTCTCCAAACAATAGCAGCGCTTATGCTTTGTTGCATACACATCAGCGTCAAAAATGTTCTTTTACTGTTATAAGTACAGCATGGTGCAACTTTCACATTTGTTTTCATTCTGCTCACATAAATATATTTCGCTATATCTTTTCACTAGTTCATCGCTAACATTCTCATGCATAGCTTCCACCGCCATTCTTCACTCAATATTACGGCGTTTTAGAACCTTTTTGAATTTTGCTTCATATGGAATATTCTCGTAAAGGAGCAAATTGTGGATCGCGGTTCACTATCATAAGTGAGTATAGTTTGTCTCCTCGGTTCATGAATTGATTGCCTTTTTCACTTGCTAGTTATTGAAACAAGTGAATAAGGCTTTTGCTGCACTTTTAGAAGTTAAGGGGTTGAAGGAACCACGGGGTTTTCTAATGTTGTTATCTTATAACATATGCGAAAGCTTTCCCTCTCTCAGTGTTTTTCAAGTCAGTCAAAAAAGAGACATATGCAAAAACATGGAAATATTTGGATTCAAAAAATAGGAAAGCTTTACTGAAAGCATTTACGAAACCTTTGACAAAACCGCTGTTAGAGACCAAATCTCAAAAGTAATTTTGAAGACCCATCTCTCTGAGGTTTTCAAAAACGGTATATAAATAGGCATTTGGATATAAAAGCTTCTAATTACAAATTTTCGTACTGTGCGCATTTGCACAAATATGAAAGATTCACTGAAAATATTAAAAAAATTAAAAAAAAAGTATACATATAATGATTGACCTAAATATTCTTGTAGAAATATTTGAAAAGTTAATTTATAAAAGCTTATACACAAACTTATATTCCCAAAACTGTTCTAAAAACCTGTCATGCTCAGTTTTATTGCAAGAAAATATCATTATAACTCAGAAGTTTTCTAAACTTTAAGGATTGACGCTCTCACTGCAACTGACAAGCAATTTACCAAGCCCATGTAGGAAAGTAAATGCGGTGAATGGAGACCAAAACTGCACCTACGCCAGTGGTATGAACAGTTCCGCAGAGCCGATGCCATATAAAGCTTAACGGGCGCATAGTTGCTATGCTCTTTTTAATTTTACAAACGGAGGGTCACGGCAAGAGACCAGGATACAGCTAGTGTTACCATTGCCGCACGTAGTGGTGTTTTGTTAAATCTACTTTTGGCATTGTTTTTTTGTTTTCTTAAACCCTCGGCTCTTATATTGCTACTTCTTTTGCGCCTTAATAGAGTCGTAAATATTTACGAAAACTTGTTTTCCCAAGTTCATCTCTCCCTTGCTTTGTACACGTGCAACGAGCAGATGCTCTGTACACGAATAGCAACGTTTTGCAGGTGTAATATATTTACGTAATGTGACGTCTACAGAAGAGGGCTCCGGTATTGGATATCTCTAACGCTTGGTACTATGAGTAAGATGTGTTTGAAATGTATGGATGGATGAAGTAATGCAATTTGCACTATATTATATTATATAAGACTAGTACTTAGGTAGCGATAAAAACACGATGCCACGAAAGCAAGTACTAGCTAGGTATGCATTTTACGATTCACACTAACTACATAAATGCCAATAACTTTAAAAACTAGTTTGCATAGGTACACTGTTGTGTAAGGTTTGCGCAAACGGCTTGCACAAGTATGCGCAAACTGTTTAAAAATTTTCGACCAAAATTGTGATCTTTTGATTTGCGCAACCAAATACATATATATATATATATATGAATAATAATAAATATATATATATGAATAATATTTCAGGAGTAAGCAAGAAAGTGCATCCACCGATTTCAGCCTTGTGGGTTTACTTAAAGGTTAAGACCGATAACATTAGAGAAAGTTGAGCAAATAAAACCAGCAGAAATCAATAAGAGCCAGTAATGTTTCAAGGCAGATTTCAGCTGAATTATATTCATCGATATACTTTGCTAAAGGAATTATTTTAAGAAAGAGAAGGTATCGAGAGAAGTTATTTGTTTTGACTAAAACTATGCACTAGTGTTTGCACTTCAGCTCTAGCTTCAGCTCCAATAGCAACTTTGTCTGGTTTATACATATAATATATATATGTATGTATGTTCGCATATATTAGTATTTCTAAACATATGTTTGATATGGTAGATTTATACAGGATGTATATAAGTGTAAGAGATGTTGAGTTATACTCAACCTAAAAACATTAATACATTAAGATACTCGTTCTTGCTCAAGTTGAAGGTGTTTCCAAGTGCATATGCGACCTTGTCTAAATTATTTTTATATTTTTATATGGGATTATTAGTTTTTTTGTCAAAATATTTTTATCTAGAAAGCAAATACATCTATAACTCTTCTATATTCTAACAAAATTTTAAGACCACATTTTGCTTACAATCGTTTCTTCAAAACTTATATGCAATAAAATGTATACATCAAATGCAGTACAACATATCGTATGAGTAACGCAAAATGTATAAATAGCTGCTATGAATGCGTGGGTTATTTGTTGTGCTATTTAATTGCGTATAACTTTTAAAATAATATTTTCAAGAAAAAAATCTTAAGATTTGTGTTGTATAGCGGCAAATTTTTTATAACATTATCGTTTGCGGGGTGTTATATTTACTTGCTTAATGTAGAATATCAAAAAGTGTCATGTTATATACATGGGACACGGTTTAAATTGAAATGAATAACAACAAGTAAGGAAGGGCTAAGTTTGGGTGTCACCGAACATTTTATACTCTCGCATGATAAAGTGATAAACGAGATTTCAGGCGTGGTTGTGAACCGATTTCATCCATATTTGGTAAATGTCATCAGGGTGTTAAGAAAATATTATATACCGAATTTCATTGAAATCGGTGGAGTACTTTCTGAGATATGGTTTTTGGTCCATAAGTGGGCGACGCCACGCCCGTTTTTAATTTAAAAAAGAAGCCTGGATGGAGCTTCCTATTGACATTTTTTCCGCAAAATTTAGTGTTTCTGACATTTTTTGTTAGTCGATTAACGCACTTTTAGTGATTTTCAACATAACCTATGTATGGGAGGTGGGCGTGGTTATTATCCGATTTCTTCCACTTTTGAATTGTATATGGAAATGCCTAAAAGAAACGACTCTATTCAGTTTGGTTTTAGTTTTCGAGATATGTACAAAAAAGTTAGTAGGGGCGGGGCCAMGCCCACTTTCCAAAAAAATTACGTCCAAATATGCATCTCCTTAGTGCGATTCTTTGTGCCAGATTTCATTTAAATATCTTCATTTATGGCTTAGTTATGACACTTTATAAGTTTTCGGTTTCCGCCATTTTGTGGGCGTGGCAGTGTCGATTTTGGCCATTTTCGAATTTAACTTTCTTATGGAGCCAGGAAATACGTGTACCAAGTTTCATCTTGATATCTCAATTTTTACTCAAGTTACAGCTTGCACGGACGGACGGACAGACGGACAGACGGACGGACGGACAGACAGACATCCGGATTTGAACTCTACTCGTCACCCTGATCACTTTGGTATATATAACCCTACATCTGACTCTTTTAGTTTTAGGACTTACAAACAACCGTTATGTGAACAAAACTATAATACTCTGTTTAGCAACTTTGTTGCGAGAGTATAAAAACAAAACAATCAACATGGGAAATAACGGACACCCTAATGGAAATATATATATAAATATATATCTTTTCGTCCATACCTATATGTACCTGAAAGCTATTAATATTATACTTTCGCTATCAACCTTACTCAGAATTTAAAATTTATAAACATTCGTAATGGCGAACTTTGAAGTTCACAAATGTACTTTATGTTTGCTTTCTATTTATGAGCTGATGTCTTGTGTGGTATTGGTTTTGCTGTCAGCTGTGTACTCAGCTTTGTTGTTAATATTTTTTTTCTTTTTATTTAGTTGCTTCTATTCACATTGCACTCCTTTTTAGAACTTATTGTTTATGCATTTTTACCATGAGCACAACAACACTAAGGCTGATACTTTTGTACACATACTTCTATACATTAAAATTTTAGTCGATATGTGTGTGTACGTATTTATGTTGCCGGCGACTTGCATTTCAGTGTGAATTCTTCACTCACGGATACTTGTGTGAGCTTTACTAAGCAAGTCAGCATTGAAATATTCGTAAAAGCATATGCAAGCTGAATAATAGTCTGATTAATTATTTAAAAAATTTAAAGCCTTAAATGTAATTGCAAAAATTGGCAATATGAATTATTTTTTTCAATAACTAATTGTTTCTCACTTAAATTGCTTTTAACCCTTTTCACCTCGAAGTAAAGTTCCTCTGAGCGCTTAAACTATTAAGATTGTTTGTAATGTACAATGGAGTTAAGAAAAAAAAAATTGAAGCTTTCATTTCCTAAGTTGCTTTAGTTATTACCTAAAGGTTTTCATCTTAATTTTTTCTGACTGCAAGTTATATTGAAGCTACAGTCCAGTGCCATTCTTGAAACTTTATGTGTTTTATGATATTGAAGGACTGCTCTATAAGCTCCAGTTTTATAGACCTTTTCCATGTTTGGCTATCTCTTACTTCTGGATATGTTTGTAAACATTTAAGCTAAAGAAGCTTTCCTCTTAGAATGGAACTTTGGAACTTTATTTATAAGATTTAAAAAAATATTATTTACTTGAGTTTTCACGTTTTAATTAAGTTATTTACAAACACAATCGGACAATATTTTACGGATTTGTTCAGTAATGTCAAATAAATGTTTTAAAATATTTGGTATTCAAAAAATAATTAAAGGGATTTTAAAGCCTATAAATTTCTTGGTAAACCTTACGCCATTCTCCGACCAAGTGATTAGATTACATTTAAAAGGTTATATACAGTTAGAAGACCGGAAAAAGGAATTTTATTGAATTTTTTCTAAGAAAACTTTTAAATTTATTGATTTACGAATTTTTACAAATTTGTTTTACTTATGGTATATTTTATTTGCATTTTAGAAAAAGTCTTAGTAAAAATATTTATTTGGTAAGAAACTACAGCCTATTTCCGGAAGTTCCTCTCAAGGAACGTCTCCACTGAATAGAATTTTGGCCAAAGTTTCCTTTATAAAAAAATTTTTATCGGTGACATAAATTTTCCCATTAAGTACTAAAAAATATAGTTAGGATGTTCGTGCTAAAATTTGAGACTAATCGGTTTTAGCCGACTTTGAAAACACCATTTGAGAAAAGCGCGCTGAAATTTTTCTTTGAACTTAAAACTTGCACGTATTTTCGAATATATTAATCAGAACGTTATGCAATTTTCTATGTGTATACCTAATTAAACATGTGTACATTAGGAAAATAAAGTAAAAAATCAGTTTTTTTATGATATTTTGATTTAGTAAATGGATTATCAGTCAAATTCAGCTCTCAAAACCAAATTATAATATGATAGGCGACTACAATAACCTCATCCACCTGATCTGACATAGCTAGCCTCTTAATTTACTGAACTACTTATGTCTATGTCGTTGCATAACTCGTACAGCTTATCATAAATCTTTTGCAGAACCTTTCTTTTGAACACTCGTAACTTCGACTTATCAGATGTTGTCATCGTCCATGCATGTGGACCATATAGCAGGTCGGGAATAATATCTTACTTATAGAGTTTGGTAACAAAACTAACTACCAAACTTTTATTTTAGTAAGTTCAAAGTTGTTAATTTTATTTTTTTCTTGAAATATTGTCAAGCTTTCAGATATTATCTGCATTTCCCACCTACTATATAATTAAAATTGGATTTGAAAAAAAAAAATTGCTAAAATTTATGTATCCATTAACGTAATCACCTTCACCAATAGCGTCCGTTTCGCTTTTTGTTTAATAATAATAAGCAATGGAAAGCTATAAGCTCATTCACCTTAAATGGATCTTTTTTTAAACCAGCACCACATTTAAAATACCCTACAGAGTCATTGACGGGCACCATCATATTCAGACATATCATAACCTGTTCATTTAGTAAAATGAAAACTAGAAATTTGTGGTAGGAGCTGCTACCGGCAGCACAATATAACAGCAGCAGTCTCTTGATTTGCTTGTTGGTGTGTGCTACAGATTGGTCATTATACAAACTAAAATTCCCACAGCTGATGCACGACACCATTGAACATTCACGTCACACGACTGGTCGCGGCAAGGCAAAGACGGAATACAAGCGATTGTATCCGCCAATCAACTTTGTGCTTGTGGATGTAAGTGATGCATATCTCCATTGGTCCGTGTGTGAGGAGCACAGTTAAAGCGTAGGTAACGGCAAAGTATGCGAAGATACAGCTGGCAAAGATTAACCACTTTTAACGGCTCAAAACACGTTTTTGCCCGCGCGAATCAGCAGGAAGAATAAACATGGCACAATATATATTAACTGTATATAATGTTTACCTGAGCTTATAAATATTCTTCTTGCACTCCCTTTACCATATCTTTATTTTAAATGCCTTGTCCGAGTGTATATGCAACATCTCGTTGGGGGACTTGTCTTTTTGAGGAATAAATTAACGACTGTTGCCGCTTTATGTAGGCGCGAAATAAATGATATATGTATAAAAAAGAATGTAGAATGCAGATGTCAATAATATCATAAAAGCTTGGACTGAAAGCTTTTCAGATTTAAAATAGCAAATTGTTTTGAAATTTAATGTTAAAGAAGTATCTTAACTAATTAAATAACAACACTAGTAATAAGTATTAAAGTAGATATAAATCGTTAGAGTTTTGTGTTTTGCATATTTTGAATGTTTTCAACTTTTTAAAGTAAGAAAATATTTTTAAGTTCAACAGATTTTAGATACTTTTAAAAAAATTAAGAACTGATTCTATTTAGTACTTGTCAGAATGAAATTGAAGTATCTTATTTTATACGAGTATAATATTGGAAAGTGAGCAAAGAATTATTCAGGAAACTACGTGATATTATATGTGTATTGAGAAGGTCGGTTAAGGATTGAAATTCGCTGAAAAATAAACAAGTAAAGAATGTAAAAAAATGGAGTAAAAGTTTACATGCCATTTCATATGTATACATATCTATATGTCGATTAAGTAAATGTCATTATGTGTTTAACGATGTGGCGGCGGGGACGGAAAATGCGATGTAGGAAGCTTCATTAAAGGTTAAGATATTAGGTCTCGCCGTTTTTTAAATGAAATAAAATTTTTTTGTAGGGAAATGATTACAAATGAATTTTTGGAAAAATTTTCCATTGCTAGTCACTTCTTTTTCCCATCTGTCTGGCCAAGCTCGAAAACCATTACCACGGAATTAATTCTATTTGCAGATGCGATTGATGAGCTCGTCGAAGTTTTCACTGCTGTGAAAAGGACTTTGTTTGAAAGCTCCTGTCCTCTAAATACTCAGGTATGTAAAGGAAAAGGATATCAGAGCTTACGGAAAGATCTTCGAGCAGAAGACTATTCAACAAATCTTCAACAAAGCCCGTTGTAATGACTCTAGGAGGCACTGTATAGGTGCAGTTTTGCGAAAAATTTTACTTCACCATTATGAAAGCTCTCTTCAGGTCCACGGGCCTTGGTGATTTTCATTCATCACCTCGCAGATTCGAGGTGTCACAATACCAGGCCGCCCCATATTACGTCATTACCACATTTATTTCGCCCAAGCGAGGAAATGTAGGAAAATTTGGCAACCGTGTGCTCGTTAATGTAGCTCACCTGATGTTCAACAAAGTGTGCCAAAACCAACAATAAAGCTATCTGCCATGCTGCATACACCCTACAAATTGGTTGCATTTCACCCTACACTTGCAGCTTGCAACTTACTCCTGCAACACACGTACACATTTATAATTAAGTATATATACGTATGCACGTGTGTATTGAATGTTACTTACCGTTTTGCCGCATTGCATTACGTTGTTAATTTCCCGTCGAATGTGATCGAATAAATTAAGAATCAGCCACCAGCAGCCAACAAGTCTCTCCAACCAGTAAGGGGAACAGCGGGCAATAACAACAGCAACAGCAGCGACTTTAATTCCGCTTATGCAACCAACCAACTATTCATCCGCGTTGAGTCATCATGAACTCGCTGCGGCAGAGTCAGGTCCCCACCTTCAGCACCACTCTCTTGATGTTATGTAAGGCGCGATTTCGGAATACCGTTAGTCGACGTGTGAACTATTTCATAGTATTTATTTGCGGATTTCATTTCGAATTATTGATTTTCGAATATTCAGTTGCCACGTTCACACACATACATACACCCGTCCTCTTGAATAATTACATTGACTCTGACACACAGATGTGAAGCAAGCGCGACAGTGCTCGCGTTAAAGCAATTGCGATTGGTGGCACACGTGGCTTACTGTCGGAGTGTGCATGTCCACTGCTCGCTAGTTGCTTCAATATATAAGTATATGCTCAAATACACACTCACATATACATTACACTGTATGTGAGTGTGTGCAGCCGCTCATTGTGGTCGTAATAAAATAATTTCATTATTTTCACTTCCGCAACCGCGAACCACCAAATGGCCGCCGCTCTATGACAAGCAACTAACCAGCCAGACAGCGCAACAGCGCGCCAGCTGTCGGACAGGCGGACATTTGGTCGTAACCACAGGCAGCCATGCAGTAAACCTTAAATGACATTGCCGCTGCCTCACAGTCCAATTTCTACAGTTAATATCTGATATGATCTGATAGAAGCGATTCACTATTCAAAACTGTACGATTTTTTGTACAGGGTTTACTAAACTATTTACACATAAGAGTCCACTTTGTATTTTTTCTGATTATTTGTAAATTTATTTTATTTTTTGCCTGTTCATATTTCAAAATACGTCTATTTTTAAACCATATAAAATAAACCAATATTTTATAATGTTTATTACTTTTTCTTCATAACACATTCCATTATCTAATAACGCAACTTTTATATCATAATTTATTTTAATAAAGGTATTTGATGCTAGCAAGCTCGTGGTGAAAAGAGGTTCGAGAACCTTCAGATGCCTAAAGGACTATCTTATCAAAGTTCAACATAAGAACATCAAACCCACATAAAAACGAAGGGTAAATAAAAGTAATTGACGTACAATTTTATGGCTTCATACCACTACGTGCGAAGTATAGTCGAATATCGTATCAAGAGTGCGACTAAATTTCGGAAAAGTCTGGTCAGGCAAAACAAAAAATAAAGTCTATTAAGCATTTAAAAAAGTGTTAAGAGTTCAGACACCGTATGATAATTTTCGAGATTTTAAATTATCAGTTGATCTCTTAAATGAATTAACCTCCACTTTGTCTTTCCAGGGTAATTTAATCTCAACTAACTGTGGCTATCGATTACCTGAAGAATCAGCTTAAGAACTTTATTTCAACCTAAAATAATAACAATTTTTAAATCAAAAAAATTAAAAAAAAGCAAATACTTTTACCTAACATTTTTTATTTAACAATTTCAATGCACCACACTCATACACACGTATATGCAAACGTGAACTAGCACTTATGTCATTCATTGTTCATACGTTAACAATTTTCATAACTTGTACATGTATTGAGGTGATATTTGCTCTTAAACGTAACTTATACATACTATATATAACAGAATGAATCTACTTGTGTGCTCGTATGCGTACTTGCTTAATCATTGTGCAGGTGTTAAATTTAATTAAATATTTAAGTGTACTTTATTACTGATTTTTAATAAAATTCATTAATTAATTTCTGAACCATTTACCATTTGGGTAACGAAATGTGAGAATGACGCCGTTGGACTTTTCATTATTTTGCATTTGCTAAACACACTATTTTCTACGAGATAATGGCGGTGAGAAATCTGAATAAGTGAAGACCATTCATATAATCACGGAATATATTTTTCTTCCGAATAGCTTTAAGTTAATTCCACAGCTGCAATATTCCTTCTAACACAAGATTTATCAAGGAAGTAAATTGCAGTAGCAAGGAAATAATAAGTTCGGGTTTCATTACCACATTTTGTCTCGGGTCCAAGATATTTGTATCAAAATGAATGGAATTAACTTAAATGAACTTAACGACTGAAGTTCGAAAATCTTTATGTTATGTATATCTAAGGCATCAAGAAGAATTATTGATTAAATTTTAGTCATTCGTAACGCAGAATCAAATATTCAATGAAATGTATATTTATATATATAAATATTATATATCTATAACTATTATAACATATATGTCTCTAAAAAAGTAGAATTCCTTCTAAAACTTCGATATTGTAATTTTCTAAATACCTTAAGATACATTTTTTTTGCAAAATTTTAACTGCTAAGAATACAGGATTATATAAGTTAGGATTTAACATATGAAAAATTGGAACTAGCACAAAATCTGAAAAAAGGTGTAATGGATGCAGGGAATTTCCGGGACACTTTTATTAGGTTTTTTTTTTAAAGTAAGTTTTAATGAGTCATTGAGACATTGTTTATAACACTTACTCCGACTTGTGGACTTATAAGGCAGCTTATAATTTCTTTCCTTTGTTAAAATAAGTATATTATAAGAATATTTTATATACCGTCAGCAAGCAAACTTTTTGATTTGGTTTCCAACAACATCAAAAATTGAAATGGAAAGCAGAAAGTGCTAAAAATACTCACCATCGTTGTAATAATATTCTGTAGACAAGGTTACGCATTTATTAGATTTTACATATTTGTTTCTGAATACATCGCATTTTTAATCGATCAACAAATTATTTGAGATAAAAATTAAACATTTTATTTTTTCTATTTTAATGTGTAAGATTATCGATTAGTCACCTGACATCCTAGAAGATGTCCATTATTTTATTGCACTAATACTTGGTGAGGTCGGCTGCGCCGCTGCCTGCAATGAGTTGTAAGCAAAGTGTAAATAAAATAGATTACCAGGAAGAATGTGAACAAAAGTAAATATACATGCACTCATATATAAAGAAAAGTGGGAAATTAACGTGAGATTGGCACACTTTAGACACATTAAAAATGTTATTAGCACTTAAGGACTTACTGGAGTTAAAATTGTATATGTAATTGAAAATATTCTAACTAAGTTCCCTAGAGACACCGGATGAAATATGTGTGATTTTATCAAACTTTAGGGAATACTTTATGCAGTCTCAAGACGAAGGACTAGATCTATCGCTGCTATATTTAAATTAAAATAATAAAAAAAATAAGATATAGCATATTTGTAGTTTATGACGCTTTTGTGCTTCATTGATGTTCTTAAACTCTCCTACAAGAATATTCTAGAGAACACATTGGTTAGTTTGCTGCTTCCAAATTTTCTCCGTGATAACATTACATTGAACACCTTGAAATAGGTTACACTTAGAATTTTTCATCGTTTGCGTATCAGATTATGACTCACCAATGGTAAAATACTTGCAATATGTTTAGCAATGCTTATTTGAAGTACAAGGAACATACATACTTTCGAATAAAGATGCTCGTAAAAATATATATATAGTATTTTTGAAGTTATTTAGGTCTACAATTTTTTCACTGGAATCCAAAAAAGCAGCAAAATTTAAAAGACTGTTGAAAAAAAATTACATTTATATGATAATTTACTTAAAACGGGAATTTGTTATGTTTATGATCACATAAGCTATATTAGGTTATTAGTTCGCTTTATTGAGTCGCATTTTGTGCCGCAAAAATATTTATTTCAAATATTAAAGCTTTGTAAAGAAAGCGCTATCGAATAAATATCCAAAGTATAATATTTATTTTTTTTTTAATTTTATTTTATTAAAGCTTACGTAATAAACAAATTATTAAATAAACTAAAGTACGCAGCGCTAGCATCAAAGGCTTTCAGCTGGAGTATAATATTATTTGTATGCTTTACTTGACTTACTTGATTTTGAATAAAAATAAATTAATAAAATTATATTTCATAACCAACTTACTTATATATGCATATGTGTCAAAGTTAATGGATAATGTTTATTTTCATTTCAAAGAACATTCCTTGGCATTTATATTTGAAAACTATCCATTTCAAATGTTGAGTCAGAAATAGGCATCTTCGCTGAACAAAATTTGGCTCGAAATCATTGGATCTTCATGGAAATTTTTAAGAGTCCATTAGGGGAAGCGGTGTCGCTTGGAAAGTTCGAGGTGCTTAAGTTTTTGCACAAGCTATAGTTTGTACGCTTTATGTCGTTACATACGACTATCCAAGTTGCTGCGAATGGTTCCGAATCGATTATCTGCGGTGTTCGTGCACACTCTCAGCTACGGCTTCTTTACTATGTTCACTGCGTCTATTCGGTCCAATATTATCTAATAATGAATGATGTGATGATGAATGTGTGGTGATGTACGAAATAGTACGCTCAGTAGGCCGATAATGTATGTTGACCATAAGTTAGAACGAAGCTTGCGAAATATACTTGTATTCTTTATAAATCGAGACTTTTCGTAATAATGTTAAATAATTTGTAAACGTTGTTCAGGCGTAAGTCTTTCCATGATGATACGTCAAACAGATACTGAACAAAAATAACGATAAGACGACTGCCGCGTTATCTGTCAAAAAAGCACTTCTACTTGGATCACCCGTTATATAACAATATACACTACCATTGTTACTAAGCTTTTCACTGCCATTGTATAGCACTCATCCTCTTGAGTAAGTGAGTTTGTCACTGTATCGCGGTGAAGTTTTGAATGGCACAAAGAAATACGCCAAATGTTGACAGCAGAAAAAGCAATCGGCCCAGGCTTACATATAACGTCCATTTCTTTTCCTCCCTCCTTTTATGCCGATCTCACTATCGCTTATTTCCAAAAGCATTAGGAAGCGTGCCCTTCAAAATATACAAAATTGAATTTTTCTTACTTTGCTTTACCATTTCTAGAAAAATAAAACTTCTTTTGGTGAAGGACTTGATTAAATGCGAAAAAAAACGTATTTAAACTTTTATATAACATGATTTTAAAGTTGGTACTCTATACCTTAAGATTCTGATTTCGAAATATTTATTACCAACCCTAATGAACTAAAAACACTCATTCAAAATCTTAGTTCTTCTTTTGTCATTTAGTTCTTCTTTTGTCATTGATATCAAAAATAATATAAATCTTCTCTCGAATATTTTCTTATTTCCCAGGATGGCGGGGATCACATTTGAACTGTTACGTACAGACTTCGTGAAGCCAAACCGAAAACTTCTGTAGTTTGATTTGATTTTTATATATATTTTTCTTATTTCGCCTGCTTGTCTAAAAGTATGAGATTTAAGTTTTTTTTGCTTTATTATGGTAAAATTGGGTCATTGAAGGTGGAAATGTTGAGATAATTCTATCTCATATTATTGCAAGCAGATGATGCAGGTGGCACATGGTAAGTAGTTCCTTCTTACCGCTTGAGTTCCGGTCGAACAGTGTTCAGTTGGAACACCTACAACCTTTGAAAGGCAGACCTTGAAAAGAGAGAGAGGAGTTCACTAGATCTCTTACTATTCACTTGTGAACGTAAGAACGTTGCACAGATTGCACAGATGCTAGTAGTTGACCAAGCTGAGCTGGTCTGAGCCACAACAGTAGTGAACCACAAGGGGCCCACGAAACTCCTACCTGTTCCCACTTCGCACTTGTTGAGAGGTGAGTACCTGTCTTTACAGTTTTCTGCAATTTCTCTAATGAGAATTACAGAGTGCCCAGTCTAGTAGTCATCTAAGTACCCAGATTCTATGAGTTTGAGGGCAGCTTTTGCGGCAATATACATTGCGGCTAAGTCCAGGTGCTGCAGCGTTTTAGCCATAAGGTATAATTATTTCGAGAATATTTTTACTCGTATTTCCAGTACATTATTAACTCTGCATCTCTCCACATAATATTAAGTCGTACAGATCTTGTACTGTATTCTTATTTCATCTCATCTGATGAACTTATTTTATCTTATCATGTGAATTGAGACTATGCAGATATTACCAATAATTCACATCAAATCACACTATCATCTTCATATCTAATAATACCTTATATCTGATATCAAATCAAAATGATAGCTGAAACAAAAGGCTTGAAGTTACGCCACTTCAATAACAATAACATATGAATTTAACATCACATTAATTTAGTCTTAAAAAAAGTCATATTATTTAACTTTATGTGACCTTAAATCACATTACAATTGTAACTTCATATGATATTAAACCATATTGCGTCCTTCGACAACATTTCTTCCAATCTTCTTCTTCTTAATTGGCGTAGACACCGCTTACGCGATTATAGCCGAGTTAACAACAGCTCGCCAGTCGTTTCTTCTTTTCGCTACGTGGCGCTAATTGCCAATTCCAAACGTAGTCAGGTCCTTCTCAACTTGGTCCTTCCAACGGAGTGGAGGTCTTCCTCTTCCTCTGCTTCCCCCGG
>NW_017537344.1:60344-90157 GCF_001853355.1 Bactrocera latifrons
GACGGGTATTATGAGTGACTTATAGAGTTTGGTTTTTGTTTGTCGAGAGAGGACTTTGCTTCTCAATTGCCTACTCAGTCCGAAGTAGCACCTTTTGGCTAGAGTTATGCTGCGTTGGATTTCCAGGCTGACATTGTTGGTGGTGTTTACGCTGGTTCCAAGTTAGACGAAATTATTTACAACTTACAAGTTATGACTGTCAACGGTGACGTGAGAGCCTAGTYGCGAGTGCGACGACTGTTTGTTTGATGACAGGAGATATTCGTCTTGCCCCTTGTCCAGGAGAAAGCAGAACTAACGGCGCTGGTGTTGAGGCCGATGATATCAATATCACCGGCATACGCCAAAAATTGTGCACTCTTATAGAAGATGGTACCTCCTCTATTTGCTGACGGTAGTACCAAAGATACTTTCTTTGCCCACCTTGGCATTAAAGTCGCCAAGCACGATTTTGACATCGTGGCGGGGTCAGCTCTCATAAGTGCATTCGAAGCACTCATAAAAGGCATCTTTGGTCACATAGTCCTTCTCTTCCGTCGGGGCATCCCAATAAAGGGATCGGACATTCCAGGTGCATGTCCTCATTTCGTAGTCCTTATTACTTCCCAAACAAGGCGCACAACCCTATGTTAGGGGCTGTTTCGCCTTCTCACGTTAGCTCGACTTCAAACAGATGTTCTTAGGCTACTCAGAGGATACTTGGTCAAAGACAGGAAGTCGTGAGCTGCTTATGTTATATGTAAAAGAATCGTTTCTGGCCACTCCCAAGTGATTACGTGAGCTTCTGTACATGACTCCATCCTCTCGTTACTCCAAGATAAAGTACATCAAACATTAAAAGTCGTGCTGTGACACGTTAAAACCCTACAAAGTTATCAAAATAAGTGTGTGTAGAAATATTTCTCGTATTTCTGTAGCCTCTGTATACTTAATATTAGCTGCTTTAAAATTTATTCATACCGTATAAGTGTATTGGTCAACATAAAAGTTACTTTAATGAATCTCAGAATACAGTTTTTCTATATCTATATTATGTATTGATGCCAAGAATAGAACATAGCTCCCACTTCTTCACTCTATACCGAAGATATTGGCCAAGGTCTAAGTTATATTCATTGGGTGAAAATATATTCCAGAGGAAACTTGAGTAATGTCCAAAGTTAACGCAAAACCACAGCTTAACCCTGCACTTATGAAATTTTAATAAAACTATGTGATATTGATGTAATAATGATTTAGTTTTCCTAATTATAATGTGATTTAAAGCCGAAAATAAATGATATAAGCCCAGCATATTGTTACAACCATATATTTCATAAAGTGACTTTCATGGTCTCCGGTTATACGATTATAACTTAGCCTTTATTTACTTGTTAATTTTCGCCAGAGAGCCGGCTTTAAAAAGTTCAAAATAACATTACTTTCTTCGACAATCGGCTTAATGTCTGCAAATGTGTTCTTGGTTCTAAAATTCTGCATTGCTAATTTGTGCTTACATTTAAATAAACAGTAGACAAGAAAAATACAAACAACCAAAGCGATAGCAGTCCAAACAAATTGGAAAGTATGCTTAAGAGCCTTAAAGGCACAACCAAAAAGGCAGCTAAGCTATTTTAACTTATTGGTTGTCAAGCTTTACACCATATTTAGCTATTCTTAATTTGAAAATTGTGTGCGAAAAGGAAGAGTATACAAGCCGCACGCATTAATAGATTTGTTTGGATTTTTATTGCAGGGTTAAGATTTGTGTGCAATGGGTACACAAATGTACTGTTAACAGGCTTTGCTCAACGCTGCGCGCTGGCTGCTGTTGGTGGCCAGTCGGCACCTTTGCCTTAGCACCGCTCAACAACTGCCCCAATAGGAGAATCAAGGCAACAACCAACTAACCACCTCTGGCCAACTATATAATTCAGCAAACAAACCAAAAAATAAAAAAGACGCACGTGCATGGGACAATATGGCGTGGCTCCCCAAAGTTAGTTTGAGTCCATTCAGAATATCGCGACCACCAACCAGGAGCTACAAACGCATTAAACGACGCTAACTACAACATAACAGTCAATGTACACTCATGTTGTATATAATATATACATTAGGGTGTCCGCTCTTTCCTATCTCTTTAAAAGTTTTCCCAGAATTTTACTTTGAATATTTCAGTTTAAGTCAACAACATCGGTATTTTTGGCAGCTCACATTGCGTGTGCACTTAAATAATCATAGTTACGATAATTTTGCCAATGTCCGAGCATTCGTGATTACTTTATCTTTCGTGAATTGATAAACGGCAGATGAAATTTATATGAAACCACCGGAAGTATCAACCGAAATTGCCCCATTTCCAATTCTTTTCGAATACAATGTAAAATGTCATGGGCAATGTAATTTTTGTTCAAATCCCATAACTGAGGCATATTTGAAGGCTGATATGCCGAAATCATCACCGCGAAAAGTGCGCGAACTTCATTTGCATTCGAAGTAGCTATCGAATCGTCCATTGTTTGATTCCAGTGATTATCATGTTCCAGCAATTGTAATTGCTGGCATGCTTCTCCAAAAATTGCATTCACGGTACTACTCACAGTACGCAATGATTCATCTGAAGTTGAAACGCGTACATTAATCAATAGCAACCGAAGTTAGAAGCAATCATTGTTTTTCGGGTGGATTGTGTAAATTCGTCCTAATGCATTAGTCTTTAACACTTGGATCTCCATCTACTGGTTGGCCTTACTTTCTGCGTAACTATTTCTTCAACATTGCATTCCATGTGTAATATCAAGGTATTTCCGAATAGAGCAATGTTCTCGCAAACGGACTGCTGACGAAAGTTGAGAAAAAAACTCGCCAATTTTAATTTTTGTTGCTGGTGGTGTTTCCACAGGCTGTACTGTATTCTCTGCGTTGAAATAGACTCTTTGGTACTTCTTCAAATTAACAGCGAGACGTACAATAGCCGGAAATGTTCATGAATTGCAAAAGTAAATATCTATTGTCGTCTCGTGAGCGCCGCCGAAAGAGTGCATATCCATCATTTCTAATTTGTGTTTCCGAAAGAAAAGCACGTGGATAGTATTTCGTGCATTTTTGTCAGACATACAAACCGTGGGATTGTGATATCCGCAAAGTTCATGAACCATATTGGTTTTTATCACCAAGTATAATACTGGATCTTTCTCTGCATCAGGAATTTCCGCAGAAATGATTTCATCAATTTGATCTGGTGTAACAACCATCCACCATCCAAAGGAGAATGTGTACGTGCGACAAACCTCTCTTTTGCAACTCAACAGAGTACATCCAGCATCTAACAGCACCATATATACCATACGTGGCTTCAAGATAAAGTCCATGAAACATCGTAACAATTGTTTGTAAAGTCGTTCTGTGACATAGTGACGATCGCCTGGGAGTACTCGTTCATTTGCCTTTTGCTGCCATACGTTGATGGCAACAAGAACGCTGACCGAGATGAGCGCGACCACGAAGAGGATCGTAACAAATTTCAATCTGTAATTGATCACTTTGTGTGAAAAACATGTAACGTTTTCATTGAATAATTTTCAGTAATTTTTTTTTGAAAAGCCAGAATAAGGAAAGCAAATGACAAATCTAAACGGTTTAATTAATAAAAAACAAAATTAAAAAAACTTAAAGAAAAATTTTGTATGAAAAAAAGTTACTTTTTGGAATTCTCTAATTTTCCTACTTTCCCGCACGAAAAGCATGCGGTTTTTGTTATTTCTGAACCTTCCCTGATCCACAGCGAACAACCTCTGAAAAGATTGGTTCAGCCGTTCTCGAGTCGTTACTAACAAACAAACATTCATTCGTTTGTATGGGAAAAAGAAAAGGGAAGTTCTTATTGGTTTTCCGGCAATTATTCGAATTTTTTTCGCCGTAAAAACTATCTTTTAGCCTCAGCGAATATTTCGAAAAAAGAATTGGCATTCAGTGTTGTTGAGTTATGCGCTTAGCAACATATTTTGCGATTCATTTTTATATATACTCTATTCATACAGTACACCATGTCGTATGATCAACACAGAGTATGAATCATTTGTTTTGGTCATTTAATGTATAAAGTTGAAAAAGAGACTAAAACTTAAAAAAAAATATATTGTATTGAAATATTACTATTTAAATGTTGAAGATTTGCTTGCTTATACCACCGCATTCAGCAAATTAACATGATCAATTCGAGGACACCGTTTTGACTCAATTGAGGATATAAAAGCTGAATCCCGTCTTCGATTCTCTCATGGCCATTACGACGGCATAAGTGTATTGCAGCGGGAGGAGATTACTTTGAATGAATGAAACTAGTAAGTGTATTAATTTAAATTTCGCTCGAAAAACAATTTTTAAGCAAAGGAGGTCCACTAAATTTTTTGCGTGGAATCATATTCTACTTCCGAAACGTATTATTACTGGCAATAAATCGCCGGGAAGCAGAGGAAGAGGAAGACCTCCGCTCCGCTGAAAGGACCAAGTGGAGAATGACTTGGCTTCGCTTGGAATATCCAACTGGCGCCACGTAGCGAGAAGAAGAACGACTGGAGCTCTGTTGTCGGCTATAATCACATAACCCGTTCCTTCTTAGTAAAGAAGAGGAAGAATAGCGATTGTCGTACCTCACATGAAATTTGACCATTTTTATCCTTATGAGCCGTTCTCTAGAGAATGTTAAAATTCTTTCTTCTGTTGCAAGGAGTTTGAACACCTGATAAATTCAGCAATCCGAACTTAGATTCAGGGCCAAATTAACAACAAATATAATACTGAGCTGTTCGATATGTTCTTGCCTGATTTGAAGTAAAAGCATTCTCAATTCTCATATAAAACGCTTTACGGTGTCTCTGCTATTCTCTGCTTAAGCAACAGATCAGTTTTACTCCACACTTAATGGAAGTGCTGCGAATGGAATGCGTTCCCAGCGAAAATAGAAAAAATAATACAAGTGGTGTTCCAAAGTAAACAGATCAGACTGCACCCTGAAACAAACGAAGCACCGACGGCTGCAATAATAGAGGTTGTTCTTATTTCGGTATAATGGCGGTAGTTGTTGTGGTAGAGGCGGTTTTCGCGCTACCGCCGCTTTGTCAACGCAAATGCCGCCACTGTTAACCGCTTGAAAACATACATTCTAGCAACTGCTTTCAAATATGTGTGTGCCTCAGTTTTCCATTTCCCACCGCTTTACTTACACACATTTAATTCACTGTGGCTTGTTGCAAGGGCTACTGATCTACTTAGTTTTATTTTAATTCCATTTCGGTTTATTCCATTTGGCCGTATTAGTTTATGTCGAGCTTAGTTCCTGGTTAGTTCGCCGGTTCGTTCGCTTAGTTTGGCATTAAAAATAGACCCAATGTGCGATTGTGTTGCCTAAAGTCTAAAAATTCAAATTGAGTTGACTAGGCACATACCCTTTTCAGCATAAATATTCTTCTACTCTATCTTCGTTATTACTACTGGCTTTGCTGTTCTTGCTGCTGAATTAACAGTGGTTCGTTTTGTTGCTGGCGTTAAGCCGGCATAGAAAGGCGTTACTGAATGCTGCTGCTGGAGCGTACATTCCTAAAGGTGATTTAAAGAAAATGGATACAATTTATTTAGTGCGAAAAATACATATATAAGTATGTTTTAAGGAAAGTGAAACGGTTTACTTTGTGCAAGCTGCGGATTTATTCAATTTCAGTTTCACTTCATAATTTCTTTGTTTTGGCATTTGGCAGGCGGAATAGTTGCACACAAATTCAATTACTTTTAAGTGGTATTATTTAAAGGAGTGGAAGCCAGAATTTTTAAGGTGCAGAGGAGTGCAG
This sequence comes from Bactrocera latifrons, assembly GCF_001853355.1. Lineage (NCBI taxonomy): Eukaryota > Metazoa > Arthropoda > Insecta > Diptera > Tephritidae > Bactrocera > Bactrocera latifrons. Next base: position 66,173 of record NW_017537344.1, read on the forward strand.
TGACTGAGAGAAATATGAGTTTAAAAAAAGTAGCCGGAAATTAAAAAATCGTTAAAAGCACGAAATAACCAAAGAATCCAGAAATGTTCGTAAATTAACAAAAAAATTTCCTTTAACCAAAATGTCTGACAATAATATGTGCAATTCGTCTAATGTAGAAAATATTATGATATGATTTTTCGGTATTGTTTTTTGTTTGTCAAAGCATTCATAATGAGGACAATGTTTTGATTCCATTATTGTTTTCACTAGTTCGTATTTCTTTTAATTTAAAAGAAGTCACTTAGACTTCCCACGTTTACAAATTATACATTTTTTTAACCAAAAAATCGTTATCCAATTGCAACTTTTCGTATACTTTTAATATTTTATGGCCGCATCACTTATTGAAAAGGCTGACGTCTTACTCAGATTTTTGGAAAGCGATTTCCAGTCCTAGCCGGTCACTAGGAATCGCAGGAACGCTTCCTTTACATTAAGAACTTTATTTTCTGCAATCACCGCCTTTTAAGTTTCGCCCACTGTTCATACACTACCATAATCCTCTGTAGATGGAAGAGAAACCAAATTCTGACAGTGAAAGTTTTCACTAATTACACACCTTAATTGATGACAATTTTAAATAAGAAAATGAGTACGTTTTTCTTTTCTTTTTAAAAATAAAGATAATAACAATAAAAATAGGTATTTTTCTCAACTGCACGTTTATGCAATTTGTGCAAATATCACCGTTCTTGCTTCACTATATAGAACATGAGATTCGCATTTAAATTTATTTGCATTTCATTTAAGGCACACTTACACGCATGCACAGAATCATAGATAGAACTTTAGATGGTGACAGTGACGTAGCAATAAGATTCAACGAACTCAATGGCTCGCCATGACTGTTGCTGCGCGGTGCGAGTTAGATGGAAATGCCGGAAGTATCAAAAGTATTTTACTACTTTTGTGCATAAAATTTGAATTGCCAGCGTTGAATATAAGAAGCTTACGGGATAAGGTACATATGTAGAAGAGCGTACTGAATAGACGAATGAAGAGTTAGAAAAAGGAAAAGTAGGACAATAGAAATATAGACTAAGAGATAAAAGGCTAATGGTAGGATTGATATTTGCTCTGCCGTAGACACGGCAGCTAAAAAATTGTATGCACACACGCAAACACACATACTAGCGCAAATAAACGTACGTAGGATTGAATACACAGCAGTTTAAATGTATATCTTTCGGTAGTTATTTGTCAATTTTACATGAGTATACGAAAACAAATACAGACAGCTTTAACTACAGCGCAACCGCTAAATAACGACGGATCTTAGCAGACATTTTAGAAAAACTGGAATAGCGGTAGGGAGTAGCAGGAAAACAGAAAAGTAGAAATACTCAGAATTAATAGTCGGTATTAGTGTTGAATCTGGAGTTGTCGCATGAAGCTGCGTTGTTGGAGTTCTTTACAGCCGAGTTGTTGCCTCGGAAATTCTTTCATATCAGAGTATGCTTCCGCTTCTTTTAACTATTCCTCTGCTACTTTACATGCTCTTATAGATGAAATAATCACGGAGTGACTCGAGATTGAAACATTTGCTTTGACATTTGCTTTTCGGTGTCTATTCCGGTGCGTAAATATACAGAAAAGATGGTTTTCCAAATCGTGAGCCCGCCACGTACTTATATCTGGCAGTGTAAAAAACATAGCATTTCCAAATTTATCCATCGTCATCTCAAATTCAATTTTCACTGGAAACGGAATACGTTTGTACTGAAATGGGAAATCTTTATAACTGAAAATAAATCCGCAGAATCTAGCATCCTGTCTCTTATATTTGATAGGTGCGTCACGAACAGATTACGAAAAATCATAACGACAGATCCAACTTGCGGTGGCATACCAAGCCTCTCAAAAGAATTTAGAACTTTCACTGGATAATTCACGGTTATCCAGACGACCGATCGATTTGTATGACCGCAAGTCTCCCGGAATTTGACTTTAGATCTTCCAGTCTAAGTCAACAACATCGGTATTTGTTGCAGCTAACATTGCGCGTGCACTAAAGGAATCGTACTTATGATAATTGAACAATGTTCGTATAAACATTCGTGTTGAGTCCGTCTTTCGTGAATTGATAAGCAGCATATGGAATTGATATCAAACCTCCGGAAATATCAACCCGTATTGACCCATTTCCAATTCTCAGCGTTTACGATGTAAAATCGGCAATGTCATTTTGGTTGTATCCCATAATTGACGCGGATTTGAGACTGATCATCGCGAAAAGTGTGAGAACTTTAGTGGCAATTGAAGTAGCTATCGCATCGTCCATCGTTAACACCGTACCATTCACAATATGCAATGACTCAAATGAATTTGAACCGCGCATACTAATCATTAGCAACCGAAGATAGAAGCAATGGATATCAATCTACTGGATATCAATCTACTGGTTGGCGTTGCTTTCTGCGTAAATATTTCTTCGACGATGCACCCTATCTATAATATAAAGGCATTTCGAAATAGACCAAGTTATCGCAAAAAACTTGTAAATGTTAACTCTGTTGCTGGCAGTGGTTTCTCTGGCTGTGCTGTATTCTCTGGGTTGAAATAGACTCTTTGGTCATTCTCCAAATTAACTGTGAGACGCACAACAGTCGGAAAACGTTCAAGAATTGCAAAATTAAATATCCTACAAAACGTTTTATTGCAGTTCACGTATCGACCGTATCGTTCAAAACCAAAAACCGCCATGTTGCTTGCTATAATGACGTAATTACAAACGTATTTCTTCGAATACACCAAAGTGCAATACGCAACATTGACATGACTTGTGGATGTGAATTAGACAATAGTGGCGAATATGGTACAATTCATGTGTTATCAACTTCGGTGTGTTGTTAACTTGTTGTTAATTAATGCTAAATGTTATGCCATTGTCGTCTGCTGAGCAACGCCGATATAGTGGATATCCACCATTTCTAGCTTGTGTTTCCGAAAGAAAAGCACGCGAATAGTGTTTCGTGCATTTATTGTCAGACATACAAACCGAAGTGGGATTGTGGTGTCCGCAAAGTCCATGAACCATATTGGTTTCCATCACTTCGTATAATACTGGATCTGTCTCTGCATCAGTAATTTCCGCAGAAATGATTTCATCAATTTGATCTGGTGTAACAACCATCCACCATCCAAAGGAGAATGTGTACGTGCGACAAACCTCTCTTTTGCCACTCAACAGAGTACATCTAGCATCTAATAGCACCAAATATACCTACATTACTCCAAGATAAAGTCCATCAAATATCTTAGCTGTTGTTTGAAAAGTCGCGCTGTAACGTCGTGGCGATCGCTTGCTAATTGACCGCAGTCCATAATTCCGCACGTATGTCATCGCATCTTGGGAGTACTCTTGCCTTGCATTGTCTTGGGCTGCCATACGTTGATGGCAAGAAGAACGCCGATCGATATTACGGTGACCTCTTCGTGGCTTCGTAACAAATTTCAATCTGCAATTGATCACTTTGTGTGGAACACACATTAAGTTTTCACCGAATAATTTTCAAAAATTTTTCTTTTGAGTACCCGGAATAAAAAATTAAGCGACCAAAATTGAACGTTTCAAATAATTTATAAATCAAAATATTGAAAAACAAAACAACGAGCAATATAAACTCAATGTAAGATAAGCTTAATATTTCCCACATACAAAAGTCATGAAAAGGATGGGAAATCTCAATTTCATTAATTATAATAATCATTATATGCTGTATATGCGATCTACAGTAATTTATGATGCAAAATCGCAGATTCGTCAATAAACTATAGTATATTCAATATTATACAGAATATTTGACCTGATTTTATGGTATAAGGCATAAGGCGTGTTTGAAAAGTTTCAATAATGGAAAAATCCGACACCAGCCACAATTTGAAAATTATGATATTGATCATGTAGATAGTAATCATTTTGGCAATTATTTGAATACAATTATGTTTTACAATTATAATTTGGATCTTCAAGTCATATTATTTGAACACAATTATAATTTGGATATTCAAGTCATATCTCCAACTTCCAAGTCACATCCTTTGGCTTTCCTCCAGCTTCTTCAAAATACAATAGTTCTAAATAGCTTTATTTAATATCCCTAAACGTGGTTTTCGTATTATGGCTTCATATAAACGTTCGTATATATGTTTGCACGTAGGCGTCTTTGTGTGCCTATAATTCTGGCAATTTATTCTTTAACTTACGTCACCCAACCGAACCACGCTCGTATTCCACCTGTTGACTGACTGACTGCTCCAACCACGGCAACAGTCACACTGTCGCAATACAAAGCAACTTTGATAAATTAAACAGGTTTATTACCACGCCTCAACCATGGCGTGTGCTGAAGAGCACCTACTTCTACTGGGCACAATGCCGCTTACTGGCTGCTACTCCTACCAAATCGGCTCTCGGCTATCTATATACGTATGCACGTATCAATTCTTATTCCCTCGTCTCACATCAGTCGCCTGTCTGCTTTCCGTTTCTTCCTTCCGGTTTGTTGTTGTCCGACTAGTATTTCTGTTTTTGTTTTTGACTTTCCTCGCCTTCGCCCCCCTTTCGTCACACATTCGCCCGTGGCGTAGGTGACCACGAATGGTAGTGCTGTTATTAATGCTATTGTTGTTCAGTTTGTCGCTATCAGCACTCTTTATTTGCCACTACGATTCTATACAACAGCAGATTCTAGCATGCTATTGCTGTTGCGATAGCTTTGGCATGTTATGCTATAAATTATTCCGTTTGACAGTCGTACTGCATCTTCAGCCGGTGACTAACCGACTCGTCATTCAATGGTCCCCTTATGGCTGCGCCTCTACACTGTACGTGGCTAGCCTTTGCCTTCGCTTGCTGTTTGACTCCTTAAATTTTTTGTCCTCCGTTACATTCCTAGATTTGTACATTTACTTTTGTTATCATTAATGGTCCTTAAACTTGTTGATATTTTGTCGTGTACATGGACATCCCAGTTTTTGTATCTTTTTTGAGCGTGTATGTGTATAGCTAAATCAGGCGAATTGAGGTGATTGCGGCATAATATTGGTGAAACATATGGCAAAAAGCTCACAAAGAATCGGTGCACTATGTGACGGTGAATTATCGTGGTTCAAGCACCAAGAGTTGTCGGCCTTATAACTTGTTTACAGTTTAGGAGATCGGAAGGAATTTGGAGTGTCCCACTCCTCGATAATCAATAAAAAACTGTGGCCATAACATGGACTTTTGACCTGCTTTGCCATGTTTTTTCGGTTTTCGTAAGCAGTCGGTAAGCTCATCACATTTAATAATTATTTTCACGGCATCGTGGTAGTCAGAGAGCATTGTTTCACAGGCGTTAACAAAAGGGTGATTTCGAAAAAGTTGAGTCAGTTGTAACCACTCGTGCTTTCACTTTTCTTAGTAGAAAAGGTTTTAACTGGTAAAATCTGTAACTACAAGTATTAATCGCCGGTCCTGAAGCACCAACTTCTTTATTTTATTGACGTGATTTGATGTTAATGGTCGTCGTGGAAGTGATTCGTCATCAACGCATTCTCGACCCTCTTTGAATAATTTGTACCACTAAAAAACACATATTTCCGACAAACAATTATCACCGAAAGCCTTTTCCTACCTTTTCCTTGGCTATTATTGACGAAGGGGTTTTCCTGCGAAATTTAAATTAGAAAGTATTGTTTGCTCCTAGCTGGTGCATTTCGTTCACTCGTTTTACTCATCAAACTATAATATATCCAGTTAAGGGGGTCTAATTTTCTTAAGATATCTTACAAATATAACCGATATATTCATTGGTGCTTAATTTGCATAATTTTCTGCTTCTATTCTGCTAATTTTCGCATCATAATATCGGAATGTTCACCTACCAGGTGAAATTAGTCGGTGATATAAAGATTTATAATGAGAGCTTAACAAAATTTTCGCTGATTTATAAATAGTTTGTTATAATAGCGCAACCGAAGCTACTAGTAATTATGTAAAATATACTTCTAATTTTATCTCTCCTTTACAATATAATTAGCCTAGTTTTTATATGATAATAGGATGGAGATTACCTGCCGAGGGGAATCATAAGAAAATTAGAATCGGAAATTGAAAGTGATCGAATTATCTATACGTACTGCTGGCCACCTCTAACTAACCATTCTTAGCCGCAGTGGCAACAACTCTCCACAAACCGCAAAGTAATATTTTCTAAGGCTTTGAAGACAAGCTAACTAGTAAATCAATATTATTTCTTGGGGGGATACAAAGGAACATGTGTCTTATGGAGATCAATTGGCGTAGAATATGATAACTATTAAAACTATTGGTACATAAAAGCCTTTTTAAATTTACAAATCTATTATTACAAGATATAAAATCAAGAATATGTGGTTTACAGGATTCAATAAGGAAATAACTTTTTATGCTTTAAATTATATTCTTCTCAGAAATGTGTCGGTAAATTATTTCTTTGTATATTTTTATATGTAAATAAAATTCAATTTTGACTTTTAGCCATTTTATCTGTTTTTTTACAACTCGCTTATAGAAAAAAACACCAAATTCTTTGAATTGTAGTATACATAGTCAACTAGCAGTAACGTGAACATCGTCTAATGTGAGCACCGCTTAATATCAACGGATTGGTAAATGAATCGGGACAAGTTCAAAAAAACATTAACCTCTGCAATGAAAAAAAAAAAACAGACATAGTAGAAAACTTGCAAAAAAAAACTGGTGTTATTAGCTTATCTATTAAATATAATTCAGTTTAGTTAACCGGAAGCCTTTTAAAATATTTATGAAAGTAACACGGACCCCGATTAATAAAAAATTTTACAAAGTGCTACAATGGTGGATCAAAAGGACATAAATGTACGAAGATCCTTAAGACCATAACATTTATTTTATATTGCTTTTATTCAGGTATATCAGGGAATATTAAGCTTGCCACGAAGTTTGTGGTACTTAAAGGATACATCGGCGACCAAAACAATATAAATATATAATATATTAGCTTTAAGCCTATCCGCCTGTTTGTCTGTATATACGCGAACTAGTCCCCCAGTTTTTACGATATCCCTCTACAATTTTGCACACATTTTCTCACCAAAAAACTGCTCATATGTCAGAATAGCCGATATCGGAAAACTATAGCATAAACTTAGCAGCCATATACTTGTAGACTGAACGAATAAAATCAAGCTCTTATATGAAAAACTGTTTTATCTTCACCAAATTTGGCACCGATTATAATCTAAGGCAACGCTACAATATCCGAAGAAATTTTGCAGATCGGTATGCTATATCACGTAAACTGAACTTTAAAAAATAAGGTCTGTTATGAAACGCCTATTTAATAATGAAAGATATTATAGCTATGGTGCAAGCAAAGTTAATCTTTTTGTTGGTTTGTGTAAAGTCGCACCATACTTCATATCTTAGCGCCTAAGCCGAGGTAAAGAGGAACTCAGTATTGTTGTTTTATAAAATCTCGTGCACCATAACAATAAAAAATCTAATTAATACGCTTTATTGAGCTCAACTCTGAACTTGTTTGTTGAAGCCACCGTAAACGACTGATTGTGCTTTTAAATATATATGTATGTGTAAATACTTGAATATATGCATGAGAATATGTGTGTTTTATTATCCCGCATTTGTTTACTCTTTGCAAATGTGGTAAAAAAACGGAAAATATTTAATGGTTATTAAGAATTGTCAGCTTCACTTGTATGCGTTAGTGTGTGTGTATGTGCGTGGAAAGCTTTAATAATCTAGTAGAACATATTTCTCATAATAGCATTAAATTCATTAGCCTGTTTTAAGGAGTTTTTTTATAAATGTGTGTATGTCTATCTTAAATTTTATGAGTCTTAAACTTAAATAATTTTAAAAAAGTAATTCAATACTAAACACATAAACCAAAACAGAAGATTAGGTATTTAGTATTCTACTCTGTAAGCTTTTGTGCTTTTTTTTGGTTTTTTTAACTTCATTACCACCTTTATTCACGTTAAACGAAAATATGAAATATATGGAGCTTTCATTAGATATTTCGAGTAATAAATAGAATTAGTAAGATGTTTATTTCGATTGGGATAATTTTATTTAAAAGGTGTTTGTAGATTAATGAGTTTGAAACTACCAAAAAAGTTTTCGCCTCAACCTTTTCAAAACATTCTATATCTTATAGATTGTGATTAATATCATGGATTTTCGAAAGTCTTACAAGATACATATACGGAAAATAAAGATATCGTGGGGCTTTTAGAATCTTTCTGACAGCACACTTCTTCTAACAAAATCAGCGTTTCAAAACGGTAGCCTTAATGCACATCTGAAGTGTATTTATGTATAAGTACTCTTTACGTTCCATTTTCAGTATAACTGGTTATTGTTTAGAAGCATTTTCATTGATGCAATTCTTTTTATACTCTCGCAACAAAGTTGCTAAAGAGAGTATTATAGTTTTGTTCACATAACGGTTGTTTGTAAATCCTAAAACTAAAAGAGTCAGATATAGGGTTATATATACCAAAGTGATCAGGGTGACGAGTAGAGTTCAAATCCGGATATCTGTCTGTCCGTCCGTCCGTGCAAGCTGTAACTTGAGTAAAAATTAAGATATCATGATGAAACTTGGTACACGTATTTACTGGCTCCATAAGAAGGTTACGTTCGAAGATGGCCAAAATCTGCCCACTGCCACGCCCACAAAATGGCGAAAACCGAAAACCTATAAAGTGTCATAACTAAACCATAAATAAAGATATTAAAATGCAATTTGGCACAAAGGATCGCATTAAGGAGGGGCATATTGGACCTAATTTTTTTGGAAAAGTGGGCGTGACCCCGCTCCCTACTAAATTTTTTGTACATATCTCGAAAACTACTATAGCTATGTCAACCAAACTGTATAGAGTCGTTTCTTTTAGGCATTTCCATACACAGTTCAAAATTGGAAGAAATCAGATAATAACCACGCCCACCTCCCATACAAAGGTTATGTTGMAAATCACTAAAAGTGCGTTAACCGACTAACAAAAAACGTCAGAAACCCTAAATTTTACAGCATCCAACAGCCTGCATCCAGGCTTTTTTTTTTCGCCCACTTATGGACCAAAAACCATATCTCAGGAAGTACTCAACCGATTTCAATGAARTTCGGTATATAATATTTTCTTAACACATGATGACATGTACCAAACATGGGTGAAATCGGTTCACAACCACAATTGATATATCGATTATCACTTTATTATGCGAGAGTATAAAATATTCGGTGACACCCGAACTTAGCCCTTCCTTACTTGTTGTTTTTAAAGTTTTTGACAGCATTATTTGATTTATAACCAGTATAAAGAAACCATATTATGAGCGCATTATCCCGCATGTGGGCTGGCCTCCAAGATCGTGCGATTTAATACAGCTGCAATATTTCTTGAGGGGTTTTGTGGAATCTCTTGTCTACTGAATGTCTGCTTTGTCTGTCGGACAACCCTAAGCCGACCGACGCCGTCGAAAACAATATTCAGCAAAATTGAGGCCAATTATATCAATATCATCGGTGTATGCAAGCAGCTGTATACTTTTATAAGATATTGTGTCTTTTATATTCAGCCCTGCCGCTCGAACTATTTTTTGGGAGTAGATTGAAGAAGCCACACATTAGGGTGTTGCTTTGTACGAAATCTCGTTTGGTATCGAACGGCTCGGAGAGGTCCTTCCCGACGGATTTTTTGGTATTAATCACCGTCAATTTACGCAACTGTATTGGTTTTGCGGTGATTTTTAATATCACAATTTGTTTAGTTAAAAATTGGTATCACATACGAGCTGGGAAGTTGACATTAGAGAGTCTCTGGAACACCTCTTATGCCCTTGTCCGATATTATCCAGAATTCGACTCAAATATCTAGCAGCCTCACAGTTCAAAGAACTGGTCGAGGTATCAAACGTACATATCAAGTCGCTCTTAAAGCTTGCGAAAAATCAGGCCAGTATAGCCTAACCTAATCTAATTAAAAATTTAATTTTTTTTTTTAAACATATAAACAGTTTTCTTGTTGTAAATGCGGCAACTCTTTTCCATTTAAACTATACATAAATGTGCAAAAACATTTAACCAAAAAATTATTTAAGTTTTCTCACGATGTAATTATGGTCATTGTGTACTCCATAAATTCCTTATCTCTTTTTGAAGTCTGTCTGCACCTCACTTTTCAATCACCTACTTAGAATGAACTCAGGTGTAATCTTAGGAGAATATAATCTTAAAATTAAGAAGATTGAGTTCTTGGACCTTTGATGATGTTACAATCTTTTCGACAATTTGCAGGTTTTACGAATTTGAACGCATTTTGCTTCCGTAACGCAATGCTGCCTTGTGCTTTCGCACAAATCAAACAAGGCTTATATATTTCCTGGATGTCTTTGGGTATTTGCATAAGAGAGCTATAGAAAAAATCTCTGTTTGCATTTCAAATATCTTTGATGTCAAAAACAAACAGAAAATTTGAACTGAATTGGCAAAGTTAAGTGACAAAGCAGACTTGCTAAGCACAAGCGTAAGAAATGGAAACGATAACTCTAATAACCCCTAAAGTGAGAAGAACAAGAATTATAAATATTTGCGTTAATTTTTAATTAATGCGAAGCATCAACTCAATTTTTTGCAATAGTGGTTATATGGAATTTATGAGTATGTGCGTGTGGTTGCACATTTGTATTTCGAAAGAATATCTACATTGATGTTTAGACAAATATTTGTTTAAGATATGAAGTTTTTTAAGAAAAAATACCTAGCAGAACGGAAGATTCATAAAAAGTAGATTATGCTTATCCTCATTTCGATATCCGAAAACGTCTCGCTCGAGGGCAGTTAAGGTTCTTATTTTCTGAGCTTTGAGAAAGCTCAACTTTCTATTTAACTATTGGCTTAACCTAATCAAAAAAGGTTAAGCTGTCACAGCAATGGAGAGGTTAGCTCCCCACGCAGTTATCTGAATATCTTTATCGGTGAAGCATATAAAAAGCACTAATATATAATACTGCACAACTATTAAATAAAAGGAATAAAGCAACTTTCTTTAACATTTCCTTATTCGCAAAAATCTCTTTAGCTTCGCAACTTTTTCTTTAGTATTAGTCTCTTAGTTGTTTTAGAAAAATCTGTCTACTACATAATTCTAACTTCACCCCTTTCAACTACTTTTTTTACGTACTTCAGCTATGAAACTTATTTAATCGCCCGCCAGAAGAAGAATAAATGCAAAAATGTGGACTCATTGTACCAACTCGTATTATTTATGACCGCAATTAGGTGCTCATTACCTGCAAAGAGAAAAATTTAATATGCATGTGCATACATTTAGGCAGACAAAAATAACTGAAGAGTATTTAATTGAAATAAAGTGGAATAATAGTAAAAAAAAAATTATTCGTTGTTTTTGTTTTTATTTTTTTAGAAAGCAATGCGGTAAAAGTGTTTTTATTTTGAAAATATAGAACAGTGAATGTCATGGCTTTAAAAACATTTTTGATGATTATAACTTCAAACTAATTTAATTAATATCACAGCGTAAGGTTTATCAGATATATCAGAAAAATATTTAATAAGATTAGTTTTGTCCTTGCAGTGACACAAAATGTCTTCCAAATTACTAAATGAATACTGCCAAGTTGACAGTAATTTTCCGGATAAAAGCCAAAACGCCGTACAACCGAATGTCGTTTGAAATGTTGGTATAATTCCAAAGCCATTGTATTTATGGATTACATCGAAGAATACGAGTATAATTATATGATCGTTACTGAACAAAGTCTTAATTGACCTCGTATGGGAAGTTAATGATTTTTGAGTAGTTTTTAATACAACTAACGGGTGATTCATTATTATTTGGCACTAAAAAGACAGATTGTAAAAGAACTGAAGCCACTCGAACTTCCTAAACGATATCACTCTTGAAAAATTGTCCTGGATTCATTGATCCATATTCTTTTAACACTGATGCCGATGACAATATAACCGTCAGTGCTGACTATGCCTAAAATTGAAGCTCGTGATCTCGGCGACATTTGATTTCAACATGACGGCGCCACATCCCACATGTCGCTTCAATCAATGAATTTATTAAGAGAATACGGGGATTCAAAGATATTTTCATGTTTGGGCCGACCGGTTGGGCACCAAGACCGTGTAATGTCACACAGTTAGACGTTTTCCTGTGGGGATATGTGAAGTCTAAAGTGTATGCAGATAATCCCGTTTTGATTGAGGCCTTGTAGCAAAACATCACACGTGTCATTAAAAAGTGGACTCAACGAATGGACTATCTGCGACGTAGCCACGGACAATATTTGAAAGAGAAAGTCTTCAAAAAATAAATGCCAAAGAATATTCTTTCGAATGACATTTCCAATTAAATTTGAATCCCATTAAAATTGAAGTTTCTTTTTTTTTCAAACGCAGGGAGCATCAAATCTATCAATCTTTAAATAAATGTTGTTTTGTGAGACGGCAAAAATGCAAGTTTTCATTATATATACGATCATTGAAGCTACATTTTAGGGATAACATTTTGGGTGAGCTAAACTAAGTTCTTAGTTATTATAATTTTTAGAAAAGGTGACGAAAAAACTTTGTGGTCAATACTGAGGCTCAAGTTCCTATTTTAAGGTTTCTGTGTTAAATCAAAACCATCTATTCATGAGAAACTTTTCCAAACATTTTCATAATAAACACCATAAGCTTACCACTATTATACTTGTATGTATTTTATTTATTTAATTTTCATTTCTTTGTTTAAATCTTCTTTCTTACGCTGCTCCAAATTGTCACAAAATTGTAAGCCAAAAAGCAGCAGCCACTTTTTTGTAATTTTTGTACATTTTTGTCCATAACACAAGTAAATATTCCACACATGCACAGAGCACCTTACAATTTGAAAGTTGCGTTCACACACGCTGTGCCTATGGTCAACACTCAATTGTTGCTGACTGCTGCTATTGTTGTTTACAGTGCCCTTTTTCTGCTGTCATGTTGTAAATTTTAAAACTTATATTACATCGTGGCATTTGTCATTTAAATGTCATGTCGTTCACTTCGTTGACACATACACGACAAATGCAGAATGTCACAAGTGACAAGAGCAACAGCAAATATGCAAACACCTGCATTATGGTGGTACTTAAAAAATCTGAAAACAAATCGGTTAGTCCAAATAAAAGATTTCGATTTTAGTCTCGGTCGAAGGTGGTAAGGGTGTGTCGCAGGAGGTCGATTTAAGATTAGATTTACAATTGGAGATGGAAAATATAAATTATATACAACCAATATCTTATATATTATATAATAACCAAAAAGGAAATAGGATAAAAAATTTAATTCCAATTAAGGAGGGTAAAGTTATTTTAATTTTTAGTTTTAGCAATTTTTAATACACCATAGGCCTCTTGCAAATGTATGCAAATGTACTACTATTTCTTATTAACTATTTTTCAGGTTTTGGAAATATCTACTTAAAATTTCTTCCATAGCAGAACAACCACCCTATAAACTATACATGCAGAGTCCCAAGTGTAATAGATTTTGCATTTTGAAGAGCCCACGCCTGCAGTGTTCTATGTGTTGGTATTGTAAATCACTCGCATACGTGCACATTTAACCACAGCACCTAAAAAATATATACCGATTTCGCACTCCTTGTCTCTGGTATTAACGGTAAAAGAAAACCTCACTTGTTGAATTAATTGTTTCGGTTTTGGTTGTTATTTTATGAACCAAAGGCTATTTGGTTGTTTTGTGCTGTGCGTTTGTGTTGTGCATACGTGTATGTGCGTCTCTTGTTCAATACATTGCGTATTCATGCATGTACCCACACCCCCAATTTTAACATCTCTTTTACTTTGTTGGTATTTGTTTTTTTTTTTTTCATTTAATAGGAAAAATTTATCTGTGAAATGTGTGGTTATGTTAGATGTAATAGTTGTGAAAGAGGACAAACCCTACTTCATACGAGATCACCACACATCAGCTTCAAATTAACGAGCATAATCTACCAACCAAATATCGACCAAATATCCAATAGTCCATTATCATTACGGTAGACATGCGAACGAAAGAAAAAGGCACTGTAAAAGTCGGTTTCAATTTAACTATAGCTAAGCAAATCAAGTATAAATCAAAAGATATAAGTAAAAATTTGTAAGTTTCAAACCATATTCTTATTCAGCGGAAAGTGGATAGATTCATTCACATACCATCAAATGTTTTGTTAGGTGTCTTGGGATTTCAAAAAACAATGACTAGCCCACTTACCTAATACCAAAAATCTTATATAATGAGTTAAAATTGTCAGAAAACCATTTCGTATCTCTCCATTCCTTATTCGTTTAAGGACCAACCATCAATTTTCAAGGATCTTATACTAAAGAAAGCTTATCAGAAACTTTAGGTATTTTTACATAATTACTTTTCCTAAGTCTCAAAACCAAACAGGCACGATTGGCAACAAGCAGCAAGCAGTTATTAAGGCTACTACCACAAAGCAAACAACAATGCTTTTTGGGAATTTGGGTGGAATTTCGATCAAAAGTGAGTACACCGACTGGTTGCCTTTCACAGCGTGACAAAACTGTGAGGGAGAGCAATAAAGAGAGTGAATTTGTCGTAGCAAAAGAATTTAGCGTAACCGGTAATAAATAAACGTCTCCATTACTTTTATTCTTATATAATTATTAGAATTATTCCGACTTCACACAAGCAGCCCATTTCGAATAAATTAAGTCATGTTTATCAAAAAAGCTCTTTTCAGTACAGAAAAGCAGTATTCGATTAACCATTTCTCTACTCGCTATATTTGAATTCTTTAATTAGAAAATTAACTTGTTAAAACTAGGGCAAAGTAAATGAGTTGAATTCGTGCAAGGGAGTATGCGGACACGTCTTTAAAGTGGTATGATCGATATTTTTATTGCTCCTGATCTACACTTGTTTTGTCAAACAAATTTTGCGATGACTTTTGTTCATCTTGGTTTGTCCTCATTAACAATATACATGTATAATCATTTTGTTTCAACCAGTGTTTTGTGGCAGCTTGTTATTTACTTCTGGCTGAATTTTGAAAACTAATGCATTCGGCTAACTTATATATCTTTGCCACATTGTAAACATCTTACGGAAGTATAATTGCGACCCCGACAGCTTTTTTATGTGTGTGGAGCTTTCATTTTTAAATTTCAACATTGTAATCTCACGTCTATTATTGAAAAGTGCTATTAAGACTATTTTCTAGCTGTAAGGTGGGGCTAAACAAGAACCCAGACATGTGGCATTTGCTATACCAAAGAATTAAACTGAACCAAAGCTAATACAACCAAGTCTACATTGTGCCGAAATACCTGTAACAAAGCCTACAAGTCGATCAGAAATTCAGAAACTCTCCTCCGAAATGACAAATCATTGAGGTAAAAGTGAAAGAGGAAGTATTTGTAGGTCCATACTCAAACTGATGAAGTGTAACGTGTTGATGAAAAACTGAAAAATTAGGAAAAAAAATTTTTGTGAACATTAATCAAAATATTCTAGGAAACCATTAATTGCAAAGACTTAATAAATGAACCCTTGATGGCATATAAAACTTTTACTAGAGTCTCAGTTGGTTTACTTTTAGAAAAATTTGATTGCTGGAAGCAACGAACAAGGCATCGGGATATATATGCAAAATATTACAAATATTAACAGTAGCAGTTTGAGATCAGAAAATTAGATCTAGGTAAATTTAACACACTCACCATATGAAATTTTTGTAACCACCATGGAATGTATTGTCACTAACTCCAGTGAATATTATTTTTAACAAATTTTAGACTTTTTTTAATCTTAATGATTATATTGAATATTTAGTACTTTAAATCTTCCGTGTAGTGTAGATATAACTCAAGAAAAATATAAAAAGTCATCAAAAACTCTAATTTTTTAAGCTTCCGGCTGGTGCTTTTATTATACAAATTTGCGACATTTTCGACAGAGAAGATAAAAAGTAAGTGGAAAAATTTTAAACAGAATAACCACAAACGACAAAGTTCAGTTGAGAGCACTATCCGCAAATGCAATCTATCGAAAATATTAGCAAACACTTTAAACTGGTCCTGTTTTGTTCATACAATACTAAGAGCGGTGAGTGATGAAGGTATGCAGCAGCAAACACTCGAAGCAGTGAAAATCAATTTTATCCAGCCGAAAATATGCAAATTGTTTTTTGTACAAAAGTTCGTTATCAGGCTTTTGCTTGTCGGAACAAAACAAGTAAAACAAGAATAACAAACGCTCAAAAAATTCAAGTCGAGTAAAGTCAAGTCTACTCAAGTCAAGTCAACCAAACACAAGAACATGTCGAAATCATATTTTGAAGAATTGCTTAACAGCACTTAGTTTTATGCAACAATTTTTTAACGGCTGTTGCTCGGCATTGCTGTCAATGCGCAAGTATGCAGTAAGAAATCCATATTGTGGAGAGTAAAGCTCAAATTTGGCTGTCGAACGCGATCTGTTGCAACGCTTTGGAAATGCTAGATAATTTTAAATTATTTCGTTGACTGTTTGCCTTTAAAAAACATTCACCTACACCAAATCTAGCGTGTGAAGATGCCAGAAGTTTTTCAATCAAGTTGATACCGTTTTTGCTTTTTTACAGCGATGTCCACCATGTTCCTTTTATGAATTAACATTTACTTTCGCTATGAAGGAATGTGTGGATGTAATGTAGGAGTCGAAGAGCAAGGTCACATAAACTTGCAGTGTTTACATTTTTAAAGTTAAAAGTTTTTGGCTAATAAACTAAGACAGTTTCTTTTAAGAGCGAAGAGTTCTGTAAAAATATTTGAACGCCACAGTAGAGGCAAATATTTCTGACTAATGCGGCCAGTGTGGAACGTTTTCCAATTTAGACCACCTAGCTACATCTCGATTGCGTCCTTTCATAGCTGAGTTTTCTTAGCATGTTTAAATAATCAATCAGACACAGCTGCAATTAATACAGAGGAATCGAAAATTTGAACTCTATGAAGACTTAATTGTAGAGAGCGCTAATTGTCTATGATTTTTAGTTTGTACTAAATGGTACATAAAAATGTTATTGAAAACAGGCAGCTGCAGCAGTCATATTCTTAAATACTTTATATACATTAAGTTTTTATGAAAAATAAACTATACTTCCTCTCTAACGAAAGGGCAAATATTGATAAATATATAAGGGACTTTTTTACAGTGACTTTTAACATTTTAAAATTAAGTATTGTAAGTAGGTATATTAAAGTTGTCACGAAGTTTTTAACACCCATAAGAAAATAAGAGATGCTTTATAAAGTATATACATATATAAAAAACGAACTGAGTCGATTTAGCCATGTTATACTACTAGTCCCTCTGTTTTTGATATATGGTTCTGAAACTTTTTACAAACCTTTTTCCCCAAGTCCCTCATCCTTACCGTTCTTCTTTACGGTGCGAAGGCAAGGTTCTTATTTTACTTTACTTCCAAGTAGAGGGTTGCTGTTAAGTTTATGCCTAAATGTTATATGAAAAAAAAAAATATATTTGGAAATTAACTTAAACTAATAACATCCACATAGCAAATGCTCGCATATGTGTTAAAGTGGACTATCTACTATTTGCATAATAAATAACTAATTTGGCAAGAAAATTTGGAGAAATGGCTAGCGAAATAGAAAAACTGGAAAAGGAGGTGAAGGTGAACTTTAGAAAATTGAAAGATAAGGACCGAGCGCCGCAACCACATACATATGGCATGTACTACGTATATAAAATTTGAAAAGGACTATAGGCAGCATTAGCACGATTACAAGAAGATTGCAAATGTGTTACAAACATTTTTTCTACAATTTTTCAAAGATTTTCATAACCAAATTAAATCACTTTTGCAGTTCAGAGCACACACACATACCCTTCTATATACAGACGCACTTTCGCACAAGCGTGCACAAAGAAGAGCTGTTACCCCATATCGTAAAAAAGATGAGGTTTGTGGTAGCCGCAGAAAAGCCAAACAAACTCCTAAGCTAGGCTATAGTTGATGATTACTAACATGTTTGACCAGCTCTTAGGTTGACTGRCAACTTTTTAGTGGTCATGGAAAGCCGACAATAAGTAACGTGTTGACAACGAGTTGTCATGTGTTGACAGCAAAAGCAACAGCAATAAAGCAGTATATGCATAAACAATTAAGCGAAGAACAATACATTGTTGCCGAAAAGTAAAGAGCAAGCTGAAAATAGTAATAAAAGTCGTGTTATATGAGATGATGCTGCAAAAGAATAGGAACAACAACAAGAAAAGAGAAATGTTCGGTATTTCACACCTAAGTGGAAAAATTACGCACTTGATGAAGACGATTTTTCTTGCCAACAACGATGACAACACACTTCGCCGTTCCAGACGCGCCATGCGCTGAAATGTGAATTAGAATCTCTCATACGATGTATACACCCGCAGGGCGGAAGCCATTGTGTATGACTAACCACGCACAGGTATGCTTAAATGTACACCGGAAAGTGAAACAACGGTATATACATACGTGCAGTGGCAGACGTTGTGTGAAGAATGCGTGACTTTGGCGTTTGTTTTTTATTTTCAGAATTGTGCAATCACTTTGTATATGTTTGTGTGAGGTGCAAACCACTATAACCACTATAAATCGCTTCAGCCAGCCATGTGCTTTTGTCAACTCACATTTTTTCTGTTTTGTGAACTATCTACTTCAAATGATTTCTCAACGAGTTGCGCAAAGTGTTAGCTTGCAGACGCAACTTTTTCAATTTATACCACGTGTATCGTTCACAGCGTGTGTGTTTTTATCTTAAATGGCACACAGCTTGTCTTCAAGTTTAAACGGAACTTTGAGAGTGTGCGTGTTCCTGTCTGCTCTTCGTCAACAATTTTAAATCGCTTGATATATCATTTTTATCCTTGACCGCATAATGCTAATTTATGGACAAGCGGTTGCTCGCAGAATTGTTGTTCTCAGTTTTTGAATTTTTGCCGGTTGTTTAACAGCATCATTAGTTTTATTTTCTTTCTTAGTTTTATTTTCTTTATTTTCTTTAATTTTTTTTTTTTTTTTTTTTTTTTTTTTTTTTTTTTTTTTTTTTTTTTTTTTTTTTCGCACAGACTTTATACTTTTTTTTTAATATTTTTCATTTTGGCTTATAACAAATGCTTAAAACAATGCCACTTAATAAAAGTTCAGTTGCTATAGTAACAAAATACTAGACAATTCTTGGACGGGATATACCCAGCCATTTGTTTAGTAATATAGTATGTCCATTCAAAAACGTAGCATGTTAGAAAACCTCCATTGTGTAAGAAAAAACCAAATCTTGTCACAACTTAAATTCTTCTGGAAATAATCCAGGAACCAAATAAATAGTGGATTAAAGAAATTGTTGCTGAAAATTCGGCCAGGATTTATCCAGCTCTTTTAAATAGTATGCAACGAACCTAGGGCCATGATTGGAAATATATCTTACTTAAARGTCACAAAACAAGCAGTCCTTCAAATATCGACAACTCCGATTCTTCTAATTCAGTTCCGTATAATTKTCTATATATTAATTTAGTACTTTCAAGGAAGCCATTGCTTTCCGAATGGTGTTCTTCCCGACATACTTGTATATACGCAAACTTTTTCGGACAGTAACTCGGTATTAAACTAACTACTTTCAACTATATCCGAGGGATAGAAATATGAAAACAAGACACATTTATTTACATATTTACAACGCCAACAAGCGCCGGACTCGGGTGAGCACGATTTGAATATTCCCATGCATTTTTACATTTATAGATACATAAATGAAAGAAGAATACACAGAATGTGATAATTACAAAATTTGCATAACAATTACAACGTTCTAAACAAAACGCAACAAAGCCAACAAGAAAGCGGTCAGGCAGCTGAGCATAAAGGGAGCTCGCTTTATATTTAGCTGCACTGAAACCTGCTATTAACATACTTTTATGTTTTAAATATTTTTTGTATTCTCTGTCTTCTTTCAGGCGGAAATAACTGTCTAACAAAAGTGTAGATAAATAAGTATCGCTTGTAATTTCCGTTTGGTGACTTAATATTTGCATTAGTAAATTAACGAAATTTTTCTGCTTTTGATTGTTTGTTCCTTATTTTTTAGTTTTTATTATTGTATACTTTGCATATTTTCTATCCCGCTTCGCCAGAAATAAAATATCCGTCGACAATCATTTTTCAAATCCCTAACCACTTATGAGAGGCACAAAGAATGACGCGAAAAAACTGGAGAAATGTGATAACAAGTAAAGAAAGGCGCAAATGGGTGGACAACGATAAGCTGTTTAACTTGCCAACAAATTTCGCACCCAATTTGAAATTATACAGACATCAGTGCGGAGCTTAAGGAAAAAACATAAAATAAATTATCTAAGACAAACGAATAAGAATGCAAGTAGAATTAGCAGCAACTGGAAATGCCAATAGAGTGCTATTTTAGCTTACAACAACAATTTCAACGGCCGGTTACTCAAAAGTGTGTTTCCTTTCTCTGTTTATGGTTACGCTTAAGCTAGCATTCACGAGCCAACTAAGGCATCAAATCAAAACAAATGACTTCACGCTTCAATTGCTAATCGCCAACAGATTCACGCACTTATTAGATTACTTACAATCGAGTCGATATGCCACCAGAAAATGATCCCACCGAATGAAGGGTAAGACTTTAGGCACCACTGCTACTACTGAAGCGCTTATTTAAAAAGAAATTCTCGTTTAAATTTTGGCGTTTTTTATGTATTATTATATTATTATATTCTTTTTGCTTCCTCTTCTTATCTAACGTGATGATGTACAATTTATCTTTCTCCCTCTGAGTCGCCAATGGCGTTTAACTTACGCATTTCCTTAGTATTTCAATTATATTTCAAATTTGTACGGTTTCGCTCATATCCGCATTCAGTTCAATCATCCATCACTTTGCACACCCTGTCTACACCTCTCTCTCTACAGTACTAGCTTTCGCCTCCTTGTTGCCATTTGATATCTTCAAATGTTTCGCTTTTGGCTCATCGTCCTCCTCAACACAACTCTTTTATACTTCGTTTCGCATTTCCCATGATTGATTTACTGTGGCGATGATGGATCATTTTCTTAAGTAATTTCGGCTGTTGCTAGGTCTCCAACAAAGTTTAACATTTTTGTACTCTTTTTTTTTCAATGTTTCAAAGGAATTTCCTTATTTTCTTGTTCAAATAAAATATACATTTTTTCTTATCAGTGAATTAGGTGCGCTAATTCGCAGAATATCGAATTTAATATAATCAATTTAAAATGCCTCCATTGATATGTCTTTATTTTTCTCAGAATTTTGAATATTTATTCAACATTATTTTCTCTTTTCAGTTTTTTATACATACATATGTCGATGCAACCTTCTCTATCTAAAAAGAATATCTTTTACCACATACATATATGCGAAACAATCTACCAAACCAATATTTGTAAAATATTTATAAATTCATCGATTTCAATCCTAAGTTGTATCAATTCAGGGGCATGGTTTGTCTCTCTCGAAATTAGCAGCATTTAAAAAAGCTTTTAAATTTACAAATGCATCAGTTACAGTGTTAGAAGACATAGCGCCTATATATGAAAAATCACAATCAGCTTCAGATGAGAGACCCCCCTTATGCTGACGACCATGTCAAATGAACTAAGTATTACGATTTGAATGCATGCACCTGGAATGTCCAGTCCCCAAATTGGGAAGGCAACTACTCAGCTGGTTGATCTCCTCGTTAGAGTGAAAGCTGACAGCACCGCCAAACAAAAATGTGATGGACGGAACAAGAACTGAGACGAATTGGTCCTTGTGGTATTTACTAGAGTGGTCATGTGAAGGAGCGCAAATTCAGTAAGGGGTTCATGTGGGAAGAGAGACTCCGTCCGTCCTATCATTCACTCCGGTCGATTAACGTCTAGCCTCAATCAGCATAAAATCGAAGTCGTCAACATCTGCTATGCGACCAAAGATGCCTTCTATGAGCGCTGAACGAAGTCAAAATCGGTATCTTTGGTAGAGGCTGATCGACTTCGCCGGGTACCGAAATATGGTTATCTATAGTATTTGACTCTAGCATAGAAAATTTCACCAAGCTACATGGCTGTCTCCGGTTCGAAAAGCCACCAACCAGATCGGACATGTCGTGACAGACGGAAGATACGTCTCCAGTGTTTTAGACGTACGCTCCGAGGTCCTAATATCGACTGTGACCACTTTCTTGTTGCAGCCAAAATACGCACACGCCTCTGTGCAGCAAAACGTACGTTGACACCAGAGAAGGTTCGACATCGAGAAACTGCAATCACCCAACGATTTTCGACTTGACTTGCACTCCTGCTCTCTGAGAGCTTTCGTCAACAACTCGGTATGAGGGGACGGCATTTCAAGCTTCTTACGTACGGCTGGTACCGAAATCATTGGTTTTCGGAAAATGCTAAAATACAGCTAATACGATGAGGAGTGCCGTGTCGCAGTGGAGTGAAAGCAGACTGCCTCCCTCACCGAAATGCGTGAGTACGAAGAACTTGACTAGATGGCTGATTGGGATAATGTTTGAAAACTGTACGAAAAGATGCTGCGACTAACCGAAGTTTTCAAAACTTGAGCATACTCTTATAAAACCACTAGAGGGGATCTATTGACTGATACCCAGAGCATACTGAAATTATGGAGGGAACACTTCTCCAACCTACTGAAAGCTATTGGGAGTGTAACACGTGGAGATGGCGAACCCCTCTCGCCAATCGGTGGCGATGGAATAGATGTTACATTGGCCAATATGATGGGGTTCCGAACACCAATTACCCGTCAAAGAAGCGGCAGGGGCCGATAAATTACCGTCATACAAGGTCTTATCGAGGGTAGTGTATGAAAGGATTAAGCTAACCGTCAATATACTGATTGGAGTTTGTCAGTGTGGCCTTAGACCAGGAAAATCTACTATCAACCAGACTTCTACCATGCGTCATATCTTAGGAAAAACCGCGTAAAGTGAATATCGCCACACACTACCTCTATTCGGCTATGTCTAATCTTGGTATTCCCGCAAACCTAATACGGTTTTATAAATTGACGTTCAGCAATACTAAAAGCTACCTCAGGATTTCGAAGGATCTCTCCAACAGTTTGCTGGAGAAAATAATACGAGCTGCAGAGCTATATAGAGAAGGTGAAATCTGCTACAAGAGTGCAGCTCTACGAACAAAGACCAAACTCTGCCCTTATCATTCCCATCCAAATATTTATGCCAATATAACGTCATCTGATGCATCGGCCTTATGGGCATTCGAAAAAAGGGTTTTTATAAAGATTCATGGACCTTTGTGCATTGACAACGGCGAGTACCGTACTGAATCAAGAGACAGCTGCTGCGCTGACTTAGTCAAGTTGACGGGATGAAGGAGATTTCAGCTTTGAAGCCTTTGGAGAATTACCTGGCTGCATTTGGTTTCAAATTGGCGCCAAATAGAGGATAGAAGAACGACTGGGGCGCTGTTTTTAACTCGGCTTTACCCGACTAAGCGGTATCTACGCTAGTTAAGAAAATGAAGAGTGTTCGACAATTTGTCTCGTATATATTATCTTTTCTTTCGCATACTAGTACCATATATGCCCATGAAGCGAGCAGATCAGTGACAATATTAGGGAGTTAGCCAAAATCTTCTAAAGACTTCAAGCTTATCGCGCTAAAATTCAAGAATTAATTTATATAAAACAAGTAAGGAAGGGCTAAGTTCGGGTGTCACCGAGCATTTTATACTCTCGCATGATAAAGTGATAATCGAGATTTCAGGCGTGGTTGTGAACCGATTTCACCCATATTTGGTACATGTCATCAGGGTGTT
>NW_017537344.1:90812-92114 GCF_001853355.1 Bactrocera latifrons
TACTCGTCACCCTGATCACTTTGGTATATATAACCCTATATCTGACTCTTTTAGTTTTAGGACTTACAAACAACCGTTATCTGAACAAAACTATAATACTCTCTTTAGCAACTTTGTTGCGAGAGTATAAAACTGTCAACCGATTAAATATGTAGCAAATACAGCAAAAGTTTCCGATTCAGCATTCTATAGTAAATCTTTGTTCAATAAATCTCATTTCTTATACTGTCTGACGCGATTACGCACAACCACAGCTTTGGTATGCTTGCTGCCTTTTTGTCGATGGCTTTTTTCAATTTGCGTGCACCTTCCACTGCAAAGTTTGGGCACCGAGAAGGCAGTACGCTTCGTAGATTTGCTTGTGCCAGTGTCATGCTGTCGCTTTGTGCGTTTTATAATATTACTTATCAACATGAAAATCTATTAAAAAGTTTGCTTTATCGTGCTATTTGTGGGCGACGCGTTTCGAATACCTTTTATTACTTTTGTTGTACATTTTTGCCTCTTCTATATATTCGTTGTATTATTTACGTTTTTAGTATGTTTTTTTTTTTTTTTTAATATTTCCTCAACTTGTATCTCACCGTTTTCTTTACCAGTGCGTTTGTGTCCCTTTTTGTTGTTGACTCCTTTAGTGTTGCTACACATTGTGGTATTATGTTGCATAAACTTGTCAACTTTGGCAATGGCTTCGCCAATTGTTTGATATTTGGTCCATTTCCG
Source organism: Bactrocera latifrons (assembly GCF_001853355.1). Lineage (NCBI taxonomy): Eukaryota > Metazoa > Arthropoda > Insecta > Diptera > Tephritidae > Bactrocera > Bactrocera latifrons. The sequence goes on from NW_017537344.1 coordinate 91,536, forward strand.
CTTTTTCTTATAACTTGTTTTTTTTCACACACATTTCTGCTATAACACAGTTTCAATCCAACAAGTGTATTATAAAGCGCTTCACTTATTTAACCCCAGCTATATTCGACTCAACTGTTTAAGGGGCTATACCAGTGTGACACTTACAAAAAAATTTTTTTTTTGTTTTTCGATTGTCTATATTTCCAAAGTATCCTGTGAAATCGGCAAGGGCGTTATCTTGAATAATTTTGAATGACAGCGTTCTAAAAAGAGCCGCTCGCAAGTATATGTAAATGTATATAAGTGAAACTTAAACATCATAGGTCAACGGGAAATTGACCGATTGTCTTCAAATAAAAACTAAGTATTGTTGAATACATTTACTATGCAATGACCTACAATCTTTTTTAATACGCTTTTATTAGCTTCACTTGTATGTATGTATGTATGTTTGTAACTTTTTAAGTGGTACTGAAACGTAGAATATTTTATTTTAATACGATTTTTTAGTAGCTTCACTTGTATGTATGTATGTTTGTAACTTTTTTAAGTGGTACTGAAACGTAGAATATTTGAGCGACACTGTAGGCGACAGTA
>NW_017537344.1:99069-104200 GCF_001853355.1 Bactrocera latifrons
AGCATTCCACGCTATTTTCACAATAATCCAAGAATTTTTCCTTCATTATTATTGTTAGTTTATACAAAGAATTATTTTTCACTTTTTAGTTTGATATGCTTTAAAAGCGTGTTTTTTAGTTTTTTTAAACTATATTTATTATTGGTTGAAAATTATCAATTTGGCATTAAGAAAATGACCATTTCACCTAAAATTTAATTTCTTCAAAACTACACCATTTTGTTAATTGTTGATATTTTTTTAAAGTAAGTGATTGATTGGAAATATATTTAAGTTTAATAAACTTTTTGAATTGTTTTATTTCAGCTCCTTCGCCCGGAATCATGTCAGCAGGCACTTTCTTTGTTTTTTTTTGTTTTTTGACGCGTCCGAAGACAGCAAATAGCTCCGTTATGTTTGTTAAAAAAAATCTTAAAATTTAGCTGAAAAAATGTCTGCAAAGAACTTTCGATCGATTATTTTCTTTTAAAAAAATTCACGAAAATTGCCTAATTTTCCATGGGTTACACTGATGTAGCCCCTTAAAGCTTTGGCTGCAGTACAATAATCATTTGTGCGCTCCTATTTCCACTTACCTGGGTGACTAGTGAATGGTCTTGTTTCTTGCTGAAGGTCAAATGATTTTAATGTAAAAGTAGACGTGAACGCTACACACAAATCGGTGAAGCAGCGACTTTGTTCAATTCGACATCGTCAGCCTTCAACGATTGAAGGACAAGTCTCTCAGGTGGCAGCCGCTGGCTTTTTCTTTACATCAATTTTCTTTTTTCGTTATTTCTTCCATTCAAAAAGTTATTCCTCTCGCTTGCCATCTATCAAAGTGGATTGAATTTGTACATTGAGCTGTGGAGTAACGTATTGTTCATACTTTGGCTCTACATTGTCGCCGTGCGCAAACAATTATCCAGTGAGTTCCAGTTTACTTTAAAAGTAATCATTTTGTGACAGTAAAGCCAGAATCTCGTTAGTGACGGAGCTCTTGACGGGCCACTGCCCTATTGGCATACATGCTGTAAGACTAGAAATTAAGCGCCTTTGCAAATATGTATTGGCTACTAAGCGTTTGGCCGATCCTTAAGTCCGAACACGGGAGTTCTATTTTCAATGGCTACACAAAGAACTACATCTAGTCTACGTGCGATTTATGACCAGCCATCTGACCTAACCTGACTGTTACGTTAATGGTACTGATAACTTTAAATGGGTTATAGCTGGAAAATTCTTAAAGTGTCATGGCTTTTTGGCCGAATTCAGAGTATTGTTTAGAGAACACAATAGTTTTTAAAAGTATTTTGATATCAAATTCAGGCATTATCTTGAATTCAATGATGCTTAACTGGAACAAATAGGACCAACAGTTCCCTTAAATTAATTTTTGGTAAGAAAAAAGAACCCTGTTCAGCCCGTAAAATAATTTTACAGAGACAGGCACAGTATTCACTTAAACTTTCGATGGGGAAATTGTTTTTAGTGGAACATTGAGCTTGATTTAGCATACCAAGCGATATGAAGTTGTGGGCCTTCAGCCCGATTTTTATTAATACATATTTAAAAACGGAAATTTCTGCAGTCTATAAAAAATTAAATAGTTTCCAAAGACTCAAAAGTTTCTCTTTCCCGTAAATCAAAGAGAACAATGACATAAACTTCCCAGCAGTTAGTGCACTTTCAGTGTACAGAGAGCCAATGTGTTTTAACGTGAATACCTGTCTATGAAAGACTAAATTCCACGGTGCTTTCTATTGCTAGAAGCACGTAGATCAATACAATGCGTTGATCAGCGCCCCAAAGCATAAATGCATTTTGCATTTAATCCTTGGTTCCAATTGGTTCAGGGGGATAGGGACACCCTAGTCACCTTGGTCGGGTACGAGGCCCATCTAAAACCTYTGCCGTACTTTGGGTCCGGCACCCGGCCGCAGTGCGACTCCACATTGGACAAAATGCCATTCCTGCATTTAGGTATAAACCACAGCCACCACGAATCTCCGCAAAGGGCCAAAACCAATGAGAAAATTGGAGTTACCTCCAAGGGCTTACTGCTCCCCGTGGTACCAGGTTATAGTCTTTGGTCTGACTTTGTAACTGTTTGCTACTTCCAGTTGAGTTCCCGTATAAACTCAATGACTGGTTGCATTTGTAGCTGTAACAAATGCCTTATATTTTGAGATGTAAATATAAAGCTTAGAATTTGACTTCCAGCTGAATATTATAGCACTTATCTGACTTAGACCATGTTGACATCAAAACATGGTCTCTAAGCCTGACATAGTGCATATGGCTTATAGTCGCCTTTTACGACAGGCGTGCCTTGCAGCGAGTAGGTATATTCGGTTTCCCCCCACCCTGCAGGGGTCAGCCTACCCGCAGGGGGAACTTTCAGTGTACAGTGAAACACTAAATTTTGGCTATTGAATCACCTTAAACATAAATAACTTCAATATTTTAATATAGCTTTCAAGAGCAGTCCACAAGCCAATCAATATCCAAACTACAACTGAAAACATTCATTCGCAAATAACTCTAAGCATCTGCTTACTTTATATTATATGTGTACCATATTTATTAAGTACTAATTATCCACGCAGGTTAAGGCTTGCCTATGAAGCAACAATGCTTTTTTAATCGTGCACTAATAAAATAACTCATTTGAAGTCGTGAGCAACTCGCACAAAGAAAACCAACAATATAAACTGATAATATTGTTAACCTGTATATGTAATTCCCAAAACGTACAATTTTATTTAATTAAGCTTCAGAAATACCAATTGTATTTGTGTTGTTTGAGTTTTGCTTCAGGCATGCCACAAAGCAACGACATAGTCAAAAGCCATGTGGCAAAATAAATATAGTAGGCAATGTGAAACTGAAAGGTACGATTTTGATTTGGATCTATAGAAATATTCGAAAAAATACGTCTTATGAAATTTTTTCACAGAGAACTAGATATAATAATATACGTAAAAAACAGATCTATTTTCGACTTCGACATATTTTGGCTTTAAGTATTATGAAGCTTTCATTCCAACACTTCGTGTACCGCGGATATTGAAATTTTTCTTTCCATTTTCTAATTTTGTACAACTTCGAATCTTAGTGAAAGTGTTAAAGACTATAATAGCACTCAACTTTGCTAATCTTTTTCAAATATGCAGAACACTACTAGTGACCTATTTCATAACTAAAACGTTTTCTTATAAGCAGCCACAGTCAAACACACACATAAAAACGAAAACAACAAGTTACATAGAAAATTTCAAAAATTCGAAAATTCATGCAAACTTAACTTTAGCTTTATTGAGCGGAGCTATGTTGGTAGAGATGTTGCTTACGCTGTCTGCAACAAAGCAGATTCCACATAGAAAGATTTTTTGCTCCTAGAATCTATTAATTTTTGGGATCAACTGAAAACACTCCGCAGTTTTTGGATAACCTCAAAAAAATTATAATCTTCAAAAGACATATTATATAAAAACACCGCAATAAGAAAATTTTCCCTTTTTTCTCACCAGTGCACAAATATATGAATGTCGTTAGTTGTTAATCCTCGCTACTTGACTACCATGGCACACAACCCTCACATTAGCATATCTGTGTCTGTAAGAGCAGCTATTAACTCTCCCGGATTCTGCCCGCCTCCCGCACGCCGCTATTTGCTTCCTCTCTGACAAATAAGGGAATTTACTGTAAAATTTTATTACATTCAATTCACTCGATGTAAAATATGTTTTGTGTTTAGCTAATAATGGCAAATAAACTGGATTTGCGGCAGATAAAAAGCAAAATCAAAGGCAGCAGCAAATCGAGGGAGTCACCACAAATACTGCTCCGTAGTTAGCTGAGTGTATGAAGGAAAATGCGTCCACAGATACAGAAACGGAAGAGCAGTAACAAAATGCGGTTCATTAAACCACGCAATGCGTTTTTGAAATGAACAGGAATTCAAAATTTCACCACATCGACTGCCTCAGTTGCTAATGTAATGTGTTTTACAAAAATGTACATAAGCAAAATTAAAATAAAATGTATTTTACGACTTCTTTTAAGTATTGCGTATGCACCTGTGGAATACTGCCGAGAGGAGAGATGTAGTTAGCTAAAGTTTAGAAACACATTAATTGGAGATTAACTTGCTCTCAATTCACATTACACAAAACAAACTACATTTTATATTTCTACCCTCTCTTTTTCTCTAACTTCTTTGATCCACATTGTCCTAGAATCGTTGATATCATATTCCCATGGTAGTGTTTTCTTTCCCTCTGTGCATAAATTTTTAGCATGACGAGCTGAGTCAATTTAACCTTGTCTGTCTGTCTGTTCGTCCTCCGCATATATCTGAACTAGTCCCTTAATTATTGAGATATAGATCTGAAAGTGCTCATATCTCGGATCCGCCGATATTAGACCACTAACGCTATAGCTAACATACAAACTGATCAATAAAGGCAAGTTCTTGTTTCTCTTATTTATTTAGGAACTCTTCGCTGTAGCCGAAGTTAACGTGTTTTCTTGTTTCTTACTCAATTTTTAAAGTCAAGCCTTCATAAGAATTATAGTTGGAGAATATTTTCAAAATTATGGACAAATGTATACTAAAACAATTGTGAAGCAGCAACCATCTTATCTAACATATCAATATCCAGCATTGTGTTTCTCTTTTTCCTACTAAATCCGCTTGACTCACATATACCTGTATACATACTTATCCACACTCTGTAACCGTTTAACTAATTTTTCAGCACATATTGTCGTAAATATCTACCGACTTGTTATCTGTTGTCTCCCTTCTATGGTGTCAGACTGACATGAGAGCATTGCTGTTCGTCAATATATGCATACATATATATATGAAATGTTTAAATAAAAACTAAAAATAAAACTTAAAATAAGTTAACTGGCGCCCAACGTGGGGCTAAGTTAACTTATTTTAAGTTTTATTTTTAGTTTTTATTTAAACATTTCATTACAACTGTACAAAAAATGCTTGTTTAACTTAAATTTCTAAGTTGTTGGAGCGATGTCCAACCAACTTAAAGAACAGCCGAATTTAAAGTGAAGCTTAAATCTAAGCTTATGCCGTCACCAACTTAATATATCGGGTGATTTTTTAAGAGCTTGATAACTTTTT
>NW_017537344.1:105285-113687 GCF_001853355.1 Bactrocera latifrons
AGTATTAGTTATAAACATACACATAATATGTATTAAACAGAACAAGAGTATAAAGGCTTATATATAGTGTTAAGCATTGTTTGTTAAACATATATATATATATATTAGGGTGATTCAACAAGTATATATATACTTGTATATGTATATGTATATATACATGATGTATATATACATACAAACGTTAGTTACAAACGTTAGTTTGTTAAACATTAGGGTGATTCAACAAAAAAAATTTTGTTTTTTCGTTTGGTATTCCTACGAAAAATAGGTTCCTAGACACCTTGAGGGAAGCCTCTCCAAGACTGAGTTTTTAATTGTAACGGGAAGGTCCTCCTACTTACAGTTTTCTATTTTTATATAGGACACTGTACGATTCACCTTCATTTGTTGTAGTCAATTGCTATCACTGCAACATGCACTATCTTCCGCTTACTATTTACATATGCATATACATATATAAATTATTCAAAAGCAGCCACTCAGCCTAAGTGCAAACAGAGGAAGGCATATCACGCAGACACAACGGTTTTTTACATGAGTACGTGCAAATGTTGCGACATGTTATATTAGCCGTGTTTTATTTTACCATCACAAGCTAACAGCTAATCATGGATAAATAAAACGCACTTAGCTTACTACATACATATATTCGCTTAAAAATGAATTGTCTTGGCAATGCGGACAAGAACAATCAGCTGATATACAATTTAGTTTGAAATTTCAAATTTGTAAACGGAATATTAATCTTATGTATAAAAATAAGCCGCAAAATGTGCTGCTAAGGGCATAACTCAACAAGGCCTGCACGAATTTGGGCAATTATTTTATTAAAATGTTCGTTGAGGTTCAAGGTTGGTTTTTGCGGCAATTCGAAATAATTGCCGGAAAACCCCTAAAAACGGTCCTTTTCTTTTTCCCATTAAAAACGAATAAATGTTTGTTGGTTAGTAACGCTAAGATAACGACTGCACCAATATTGATCAAATTATCAGAGGTTCCCCTCTGTGACGACATACGTGTGGAATTATGGATCTCGGTCAATCAGCAAGCGATCAACACGACGTCACAGCACGACTTTTCAAACAACAGCTAAGATGTTTGATGTACTTTATCTTGGAGTAACGAGAGGATGGAGTCATGTACAGAAGTTCACGCAATCACTTGGGAGTGGCCAGAAACGATTCTTTTACATATGACACAAGCAGCTCACGACTTCCTGTCTTTGACCAAGTATCCTCTGGATAGCCTAAGAACATCTGTTTGAAGTCGAGCTAACGTGAGAAGGCGAAACAACCCTCAACATAGGGTTCGGCGCTGGGTTTGGGAAGAAATAAGGACATGAGGACATGCACCTGGAATGACCGATCCCTTCATTGGGACGCCCCGACGGAAGAGAAGGACTATGTGACCAAAGATGCCTTTTATGAGTGCTTGGAATGCACTTATGAGAGCTGACCGCGCCACGATGTCAAAATCGTGCTTGACGACTTTAATGCCAATGTGGCAAAGAAGGTATCTTTGGCATTACTGTCGGTAAATTCAGCCTCCACGACGAAACATCCCCAAATGGGTTGAGGATGATCGACTTCGCCGGGGCCCGAAAAATGGAAGTCTCTAGTACTAGATTCCAGCATAAGAAAATTCATCAAGCTACCTGGCTGTCTCCGGATAGAAAAACCACCAACCAGATCGATCATTTTGTGATAGACGGAAGACACGTCTCCAATGTTTTAGATGTGCGTGCGCCCCGAGGTCCTAATATCGACTCGAAGTACTGTCATGTTGTAAGATTCGCACGCGCCTCTGTGTAGCAAAAAACGCACGCCAACAAACACCAGGAGGTTCGACATCGAGAAGCTGCAATCACAACAGACAGCGATTTTCTACTCGGCTTGCACTCCTGCTCTCTGAGAGCACTCGGTATAAGGGAACTAAGGGATGGCATATCAAACTCCTTACGTACAGCTTCAACCTAAGCCATTGGTTTTCGGGAACTACAAAAGAACAGCTGGTACGACGAGGACTGCTGTGTCGCAGCGGAGAGAAAACAGGCTGCCTACCTCGCAACGTTACGATCGACCACAACGGGGATAGATACCGAGAGTTGAAGAGGGAAGCGAGACGCATTTGCAGACAAAAAAAAAAAGAGGCCGATATGCGAGAGTACTACGAAGAGCTTGATATGCTGGCCGACTGGGGTAATGCTTGAAAATTCTACTAAGAAATGCGGCGGCTTATAGAAGGTTTCAAGACCGGAGCATACTCTTGTAGAACCCCCAAAGGTGATCTAGTCACCGATGCCCAGAGCATACTTAAATTATGAAGGGAACACTTCTCCATCCTGCTGAATGGCAGTGAACGCACAGCACCAAGAGAAGTCAAGCCCGATGACGATGGAGCAGATGTTCCATTGCCCGACCATGAGGAAGTTCGAAGAGAAATTACCCACCTGAAGAACAAAAAAGCGACGGAGGCCGACGGATTGCCGACCGATCTATTCAAACATGGCTGCGCAGAACTGATAAGCAGTATGCTGCAGTTTTTTTTACCAACTGCAACCCAACGATTGGAATTTAAGTGTGCTATGCCCAAACCAAACAAAAAGGAGACCCCACAATCTGCGCCAACTACCATGGGATAAGCCTTCTCAATATCGCATATAAGGTTCTATCGAGCGTATTGTGTGAAAGATTAAAGCCTACCGTCAACAAACTGATTGGACCTTATCCTATAATCTCGTAAGCGGTGTCTACCCCAATTAAGAAGAAGAAGAAGATTAAAGTTAAAAAATTAGACCATTACACTGGCGGAGATTTCTAATAGCGGGTTTTGCCCTTGATATTAACGAAAGCAGCAATCCTGTATGTTTGAGTTTTCCGATTTGTAATGATTTCTCAGTTATAAAAATAATTTTTCCTTTAAATAATCAAACATCAAGAGTTAATATATTTTGAACGTTTAGATTTTCGAAAAAATAGTGAGAAATCATTTTGTAGATCATTCAGTTTCAATTAGTTGGAAACGATATTAATAGGAAATTCAAACTGCAAGGTGGAGGACTTTTCCATTACTTTTCCGTTACAATTAAGAGCAGAACTTTTCGTAACGATGTCTAAGAATATATTTTTTAGACTGTCACGTAGAAAAGAAATATTTTTACTGTACGGTTATTTCATATTCCTTATAAAAGTTGGCTTCTACTTAAGCTCTAAAAATGAAACAACTTACGTTTTATAACAGAATACAGAATTTACCGTCAGAACTCTTCACATTATCACTGTGTCTACATGTTTATACCCCAACTTTTCTTCTCCCTTATATTAACACCAGAGGTAATGAGATCTCCAACTCCTCTCTCATGGAAGTGAGAGAGCAATTGCTAAACGTCAAAACCTACCGAACTTTGACAGTTGACTGGATTCAGTAGGTTTTGACGTATTGCAATTGGAATGACTGGAACGGCCAGATTGAAATTATACCAAAAATATATGTGAACGGAGGAATTTATTGCCGCCGTTCAAAATCGCTAATAAAAATTTAAAATATTGAAAATCAAAGAAAATGCGAAATTTAAATATATGTGTATTATGAAAGTTTTGTAATTTGATGCATTATATAATTAATTTTCTATTACAAATGATTAAAAACATTTATTAATTTAGAACTAACAGGCTTAATTCACCTTATTAAGTATTGAAATATCCAAAGTCAGTTGTTTTAATATACCATAAAATCATACAAAAGGAATTAAATAATTTCGCCATATATTAAAAGTCCAATATATAATAATTTGCAATCGTAATAAATGTTGGGTATTTTAATTTAAAATGTCCAATAATTTTTATTTGGTGCGATCTGGCCATAATGGAAAATGTTATAAAAAACGCTTATTTTGAGGCGCTCTCACACTGGAATAAGTTGGGCATCCCATTATCCCTTATTAATACTCTGTTCCTTTCTAACTATTTGTCCAACAACATTTTTATATGGTACTTATGTATGTTTACTGTTACAGCAATAATTCAACATTTCGAAATGTTTCAGCCAATAAAATTTTTGTTTCGTTGGTTTGATCTCCCAAATTCTTGGCTATTCTCCATTTTCCCTTCCTTCATCAAAACAATGCAGAATGTAGTGCCGTCCGGTTGACTGATGCAAAATATATTTTTCACCTTTACATTGAAAGTAGAAAGTTCAGAGCAAAGAACGAAAGCTAGAGCTCAGGTGTGGAAATGGTAATCCGAGCATTAACCAAAGTATGGCGAGGTGTAAATTCCAGTAACAACATAGAGGGAAGGATACTGCGGTGAATTGCGAAGCTTACAGACCCACTAGTACCACCAAAGAGCCAACCGGCTGAACCGGCTAAGTGCTGCTTTTTTTTCCTTGGGTTTTTTGGTGTGATTTTTTTTGGAGTTGCCACTTGCTTATTGTTTTTTTTTCGCTTCAACTTTGCTTCGGAGAGTCGTGCAATAGTTGGCAAACACCCGCCAAAGAGCAGGTATACCCGAAAGCAGTAGCGATGATTCATGTGGCAACGAAAGAAAACAAAAGGCAGCAACATAAGCGATAACAAGGACTTCAAAATGTCTAACGCCGCGTTGAGCTGAGTCGAAAAAAATTTTCGTTGGAGCTGCTGACAATTTGAGTAAGATAAAAAGATATTATGAGAGCTTTTTCGGCTTAATTTTATAGATTTTGTAGGAAATTCAATGCTTTCAGAAAAGTTTTATCGAATTGTGCTCAATCACCTGCGAATAAAGGTATTTTCGCGATTTTCCTTGCTGTCCGGAGTGACTAATCACGACACATATCTCATTGACTGCTAATTTGTTTTGAGACGTATCACGCTCCTTAAGTCGATGCTTTGTCTTTGCTCTTTTTCGTGCACTCTTGTCATGTTATTCTCTAATTCTCCGTGGTACTCGTTCTCGTTGCACCTAGAAATGGCTCACAACAACTCATGTAAGAAGAAATCCGCCTCTGTATCTTTATAAAACTATAAAGGTAAGAGACTATAGCTACTACTACAGCGGCTTTGCCTTTAGAATAAAGATCCAACGGCGACTATCACTAAAATATCTTTAAAAGACAATGTCAAATCACGAATCAAGTCGATTGGGGGATAATTTTGTTATAAATTGGAGTATTCTATAAAATGACCGAAAGCCCAGAAAATTACAAAAATTATATTGCTGCAAAAATATAAATAAATATGCTCACAGTTGGAGTAGAGCGTAACGGTATTTCGACACAGACATAAATTTTCAAGAGCGCTTGAATTTTAGCTATTATATTAATAAAATATATGTGGGATTAGAATTGATATCCAACAGATAAGTTGCGACCACCTATTCGAACGTTGAATAGTGGATGCCAATTGTGGATTACGTAGAAGTTGTGTAGCGACGCTCAGTGCTAATTTGGTGACTTTTGGCTAATCTAAATCTAAGTGATACATTTCTGTGGATTTCGTTACGAATAAAGCAAACCATTCGTTATATAAAAGTGTACTTTAATTCCGTATAATAGAAATTCTACATATATGACACCTATTCAAAGCTAGTAAATTCGGCCTCAATAAATAATAACTTTTCGCTGTCAGCATATTTAGATAACACAGGACGTCAAATAACTAATTTTTTACTTGTATACTGTTCATGGAAAACTACGAAGTCTATGAGTTTATACTGTGAAAGGATCTCAACTCACTCTCCGATTTTGAAAAATAATAAAATATTAATATATGAGAACTTGACTCTACCCACAGTGTATGTAAAACAGCGGGGCATACATACAGGCCCAATTGCTTCGTACAAGTGTTTTACGAATGCATTTTCTTTGCCGGCATCAAGCCTCAATATGTTTCCATTTACAAGCAAAACAAAAAAGCAGTGGTGGTAGAGCTTAACAGTAATTACAAAGAAAAAAAGTTGAAAAGAAATATGAATCAGACGTGAAACAAAAGCAACAGCAGCTGTTGTATGGTTGAATCTGGCAGAAGTCAAAGGAAGCAAATTTACTTGCGCCAGGACCACGTTGCCACGCGCCATAATGAAATGCCTTCAATATTTTTGCTCTCTTCTTCTCCTTCATCATCCCTTCAGCTTTTTTGTACATTCACCAAGAAATAATGAATGAAAGGCAGTGCTGCGGTTGGCAGAATGTAAAATGGCTGTGCAAAACAAAAGTGGACAACAAATAAAAGCGAATATGTGGTTGCAATGGCAATAGAAGACATCAAACATAGGAATGAACAATAGAAAAAATGAGTGCCAACGAAAAAATGAACCGACAACAAGTGAACAGACTGAAAAAAGGATTTTTAGCAAAGGAAAATAACCCAAGGAAGAAATGGCAAAAACAATCATGAAATAAGAGCCACAACAGCAGCAACAGATCCTATGGCTTCCCAGCAGCTATGTTTGCGACAAGCCTAGTATTTGACCGAAAGAGCAGTAGGGATTTGGTCAACTTTGACATTATTTTTTAATGCATATAAAGAAAAAAAAGCAAAACAAAAAAAAAAAAAAAATTAGCGCTAACATGCTGCGGCATTGTTTGTGGACGTAATGAAGATTTCTCAGATCTTTCTTTTTCAAATCTTTTTATGAATAGAGCAAACAGCGTGTGAATAATATCAGCCAGCTTTAAATGTGAAGAATCTAATAAAAAAATAGAAATTAGAAACCACAACACTATGTCCTTTTTTCAATAAAACAAGCTCTAAGGAACGTGACTGAAATTATAAATCAAAAAGGTATTTTCTTTTTCTATAGTGGCTAAGAAGCACTCTATACTGCTGTGGTTAATTGTCAGTATGTTTGTGTTATCGGTGCGAAAATGAGCTTCAAAACAAGACCCAACATTAAATTTTGTTTTAAGATTCGTAAAACATTTACCGAAACGTTTCAATTGCTTAAACAAGTTTATTTCGATGATTGCCTATCCCGTAGTAGAGTACAAGAGTGGTATCAACGTTTTCAACAATCCGTGATCACCGGAAATTCCATCAAAATTGTGCATTAATTCATCAAAAATCAAACGAAATCATCATTGAAATTTATGCAAATGCAATTGAATGGATTCAACATCGATTTATCGCATTTTGACCGAACATTTGGGCTTACGAAAGGTGTGTGCACGATTTGTTCCGCACAAATTGACTGACGAACAAAAATTGCTCAGAATCTAACATTCGAAGGACATCATTAAATTAACATTTATTAATTTTAACCATGAACCACTTCCCGTATTCACCTGATATGGCACCATGCATCTTCTTACTTTTCTTCTTTTCGAAAAAAATGCATTTGCCTATGAAAGGAAAACGCTATGCAGACGTAGAGGGCATTCAAAAGGGTTGCACCGGCCGGCTAGTAGCCATACCGGCCAATCAACTAAAACACTCGACATACTTTTGAAATATGCAAAAAACTGTATTGAAGCGAAAGAATACTATTTTGAATAAAATAAATTGATTTTGCCGAAAAAATAATTTTCTCTGTTTTTTTAAAGTCCTGTTTACTTTGGAACGCACCTTGTATAATATAGAATTTTTTCGAAAGATGTGGGTTTTCAATAAGCATAAGTATCTTCATATTGCTACTTTAAGTTTCTTTTAGACATAATGTAGATTTGTTCAAAAAATAGTCCTGTTCACAAATCTCTTAATTCTTTACGAATGCGTCATTCTCACTGGTGTGTTTAACAATTTCTGAGAACCTACAGATGAAACTGAGTCGTCGAAACTATAATTGCGGCTAAAACTTTCTGAAACGGAGACCAAACCGTTAATATGCAGTATCAAACTTTTTTGCAAAGTAAATAGTGCACCACACATACTGATGAACGCGGCTAGTTGAACGCTCTCAAGCTTTCCTCCAAGTGTGGTGTTTGCTAACGTCCTTTACCGCACAAAGGTTATTGGCTATCGTTTCTCAGAGCGTCCTATMTAGAGTGAGTCATATATAGGTGACAGCCGTCAGGCTTCAGGCATATCGATACGAAAGTGGATAGTAAAGTAAGCAGTGTTCACTGACCTATCCTTATAGCAAGAGTATTTAGATCTTAATTTAAATTTTTGTTGGCAATAAAATCYCCACTCTGTGATTAATATTCGAGCTGTACCAAATTAAGTTTCGTGAATTGGTATCGAAACCAATTATTAAGACGGTTGCTTTTCACAACGTCGCGGCCAAAGTCTACCTAGCAGTATGGGGGTGGTCCAAAGCGTCATTCCAGCCTGCAGAGGGATTGGTTAATCGACAAAGAACTCGTTATGACCCTTGGACCGGGACGTTTTCCATTATCGTTTGGCCATCTCCGCCTGCCCTATCTGCTTGGGAGTAGCGTTTTGTTTCTTCTAATCATATTCAAGAAAACTCTTCCATTCTTCTCGG
>NW_017537345.1:0-14218 GCF_001853355.1 Bactrocera latifrons
GAACATATGTATTTGTGTTAATGCCACTTCAAGAGCACTGACCCAGTAGGGTCAGTCTACGAAATCTTTTTTTTTCAAACGAACGTCGACATGCCAGGCTGTATCTTGGAATCAGCGCTATTTGAAACAGAACAAAACAAACCCTAATCCCTAATAACATGCTAATAATGTACGTTTCTTTTAGGTTTACACATATTTTTAGAAAAATACTGCAATTTTAAAATAAGTATAAATTTATATTTAGAAATAATTTTGTTTTGTAAGTTGCATTATCAACAAAATTGCACTAGATAATGTCACTGTGAAACTGCTACCAGAACAGTTCAATAGTCTCAGAGTATCTTCGTCGCCAGATTTTCGGTTTCAAGAAAGTTTCGATTTAAATTTWATGTAGTGGGGCTGATAAACCCAAACACCTCCACACTACATCGGAATAGACAAGGCGCACTTTTTCAACAACCCTAGACTATATTTTAAATCAAAAGKTATTTTTATGTTGGCAAGACCTCTTGAAAGTCAAAGATTATAAGTACATTTGCAACTTCAGGGYATGTCAAGAGGTCCTTCCCAGCTTTATATTAGTTATCATTCATCGAGTTACATTTATGTACCAAGTATTTAATTTACATTATTAATTAATTATACATTTATAACTTATCGATGAGTTACAATTTATGAAGTCATTACAAAAAATTCCTACTGGTAACGCTTACACACACGCTCCCGCTTGTGCACACCACCCAGCAAAACCAAATGCTACAAAGTACGTACCCGTAATCCACACACAACATATACAGTTTTGGAAAAGGCAAATATGCGTTAAGATATTTGCTTATTCAATACATATACACACACGCACATACTCGGCAATGTTGATAAACATATTGCGCACCGCACTTCAGCTGCAGACTTCCAGATTTCGGGCCAGCTTTTGCACACGGCACCACGTAACTCCTACAGACGAGCCGCGATTCGAGTGTTTTGATGTGTATAAAACCGAGAGGAGCAGCAACGAGTCGATCAGTGTAACARCATTTGSCGTTTACAAAGCTAATCTTGAGTGATAACCAAAACAGAGTGACTAGCTGACATTAGCTAAAGAATTCAGATTTTTTGAAGTGTAGGAAAAAGTATTAACAAATTAAAACAACAAAATGCCTTGCCCATGTGGAAGCGGTAAGTGAATGTTAAGGCTGAAAACGCTTTAATTATATTTTCAATTCAATTTTCAGTTTTATTTTTCATATTTTTTTGTTTGTTAATTCCTATTTAACGCGCTTTCTTCTTCGCTTAGGTTGCAAATGCGGTTCGGAGCCTAAGACTGGCAATTGCGGTTGTGGTTCGGCCTGCAAATGCTGTCCCTGTGGAAGTGGTAGGTGACCCATTTATATACATATTAAGGAAACGCCCATAAATCAATTAAATGTGGAAATATTATGTAATATAATTACTTTATTTTTCAGCTTGCAAATGCGGCTCACAATCACAAAGTGGCAGCTGCGGTTGCSGCTCAAGCTGCAAATGTGGCCAGTAGAGGAGTGCAAATATCCTATAACCGCACCTTATTATGTTAAAGCTAAATTACTTTTAATTCATTTTCACAATTTAATAGTGTAATTATACACAAACATACATATATGTATATGCATATGCAAGTATACATATCATTAGAAACAGTTGTTTATATGTACATACAATAATGCAAAATTTGTGTGCTTGATAYCAAAATAAGCCTATCACATTTCTTTATCAATAAATAACAAAAAAAAAAACAAATTCTTCTTATTTTTCTCTTTCACTATATACACTATGCTTTCGGCAGTAGTCAGGAAATGAGAGTTGATAGTGAATTATTGTGTAACTCTCGAACTCAGTTGGTGAGAGCAAGTGCGAATACAAATGTTTACAAAGTTATGCATACATTCTTATGTACAAGTATATATACATACCTAAGTCGAAAATTAACTTAAACAAAAACCACCGTTTATTTATAAATCCGAAAACTTGATGTTTCCAGAGCGGTCCGGTGCTCTGCGTCAACGTTTTGTAGATACATATGTACATATTTTCTTTTACAATTCACCGCAGTCAATTTTCAGTTTTCTCCCTACTGTTCTGGTGCAAAATATCAGCAGTAAAGCTGTAAACAGTATGGATTTTGTCACAAAGCCTATTATCTGTTGAACAGACTATTATTAGACATTTAAGATAAGTTTATCAAGGGGAATCTTCTCGTCTCTTAAGAAAGAAGCATTGGAAGATAGTGATTCAGCAATTGAATACKACAATAGGTAGGCTAAAAGTTTTGTGTTATTTTAATGTGAATCCAATGTTTAAGCAAAATCAATGTGGATGATACCCCGTTCAAAACGATCTTCCAACTTTTCGATACTTTTGTAATATTATACGATTGATCTTTTGCTTCCAAATAGGCCGCGGTTTCGCCAATTTTTTACCAGCGTCAACTCTCTACAGATCTGGGGATAAGAAGATTACTGAGGTGAAACCCCCTAAACCCATAGTCTAATTCACACAATTTGACCATATTGTTGATAGTGAGCTCACGGCGTCCATCTTGCAAAGAGCTTTTACAWATCAAAATTTTCTGGATATGTGCATGTGTGCAACACGTTCCTTTAATATTTTTGGAGTCTCAATCAAGCTCATTTTACCATTATTCGAAATGATTTATTGGATTTTTTAGTGTTTTCGTCCAATGCATCTTTTGGACTTGCACAGAGCTTATCAGCTTCGATACTCCTATAACATATTTGAATGGTTGCTCCGCGAAATTCGAATTTTTTACTATACTAGATCACAAGAACCAATTGTCGTACACGTGACTTCTGAAGGTTAGGTATAACTACATAATATTCAACATTTCTCAAAAAGATCATAACTGATGAATATGATAGMAGAGTATCGCTGAAAGAATTAAGGTCGTACAAAAAAAAACAGTACAGAAGAATATATGAAATTACGTCTTTTTTATCTCTAAGATTTTGGTTTTGAGATCACTCTTTTGATCTCATGTTCTATAAACGATAATATACCTTTATTTCAGATTTCAATTTAAAATTTTTCGAAATTTAATTTTAATATACTTTTTGATATAACAGTGTCATGAAGAAATAAGATCCTGCCGAATTCCTTTCGGTTCAATTCAAGTTTTGTGTTTGGAACTACTTATCCCATGCTTTATTTTAATTTTGGCTTCCCTAKTTCGATCATTTCTATCCAAACTTACCCTTACTTCTATTCCAACAACATCTTTAGAGTTAACTGGGTTCTTATGTCCTAATGTAGAAAAAAGTAATATTAGTATAAATAACTGTTTGTTTACTAGATCACAAATAAACAAAATACAGTCATTATAGACAAAATAATTTTAGCATTGGCTTTCAGAACTCGAATTAGTACACGATTACTTGTCAAGTGAGTTGGTCAGAATAAAAAATTAAGTCAAGTCAAGTTTTAATTAAAGAAAATTTTTAAAATGAACTGTCCTTGTGGAAGTGGTGAGTATATATCTGTATGAGTACATACAGTTCCTCAAACAATTGTTCAAATTTTTGCGGTGTGTTAATGTGTATAAGAGACAGGTTCCTCAAACAATTGTTCAAATTTTTGCGGTGTGTTAACTTATTCATGGATAAAAGCCAACGTTAAGCAAACGGTTAACGTTTAACGTTTCAAAAACTAGAAAGTATTTCATTCAAAAAGTGAAAGTGAAGAAAAACAAAGATAAAACCATTCGAACAATATTTTAAGTTTACCACCTCTTGCTTGGAGATCAGGCTACTGGGATTTTGACTAGGACATTTCGAGTTCTCCCGAAATGTGCTCTTTTGGAGATCAGGTGACTGCGAGGGCCAATCGAGAACTTTAATTTGTTTATCTAGGAACCAACATTTTGTAACTTGTGGCATGGGAGAGGGCTAACACATTTTAGGTTTAGTCTYATGAGACCAGACCACTCTCTTTCAATTCTCAATTCTGAAAATTTTGTGATATTTTGCGAAACTCAGCAGCAAATTTGTATGACGCTTTGTTAAAAGCACATGTAAGAACTCTTTAAGKAATTTTCGCGTAAGACGTGGTTTATGACAAACGTTGAGGTAATAATTTTTCCAAAGCTTCTTATTGATTTTTACCGTATTGCCTAATTATTTTTCGTGTCACTGACCGAAATAGAAGACAGAGACTAAAGCACTAATGGTGTGCAATCAGCTGGCTGGAAAATTCTGGGGGTGCAAGGATCGTTAGGCGGTTGTACACCATGATCGTGCGACCGATAATCACGTATGGGGCGATGGCCTGGGCTTCAGAAGCTTCGCAGACTTCGATAGGGCTCCAACTATCGAAGCTGCGACGACTCGCATGCATCTGCATGTCAGATGCAATGCGCASTWGTCCGATGGCAGCACTTAGAATAGTGCTGGARCTCTCTCGTGCTACTGCTTAGAGATAGTGCAATGAGGTGGTAMAATGACGGTTCCTAAACGTCGGCCCACGCACCAAACTTTCCATAGCTATGGGAAGTTTTCCGAGCATTTTTCAGACAGTTGTCTTTACCATAAGTCGGTGCATGGAGCTAGACCTCCAAATCAACAACAGCAACAGCGAAGATGTAACCATGCTTAAAAATAGTCAAGCGTCACTGAAAGCAATTTTCTCCTATGGGATCAAATCGCGACTAGTGTAGAAGTGTAGAGAACGGCTTAATAGCCTAGCGGAACGTAACCAAGTGCACTTCTTCTGGGGGCCCGGTCGCAAGGGTATAGTCGGGATCGAACTTTCTGATGAGCTCGCCCGGTCCGCATATTCCACTAACACGTACAACATTTTATTTATCAAATTATTATTTAAAAAGCTGTACACCGTCAATCACTAAATTGACGAACTGTACATACATACACATGTACATGTGTCGTACGTATTTTTGTCGATTGAAGAATAATAAAGACCTAAAAGTCTCAAGTAAATCTCAGACGTGTTGACATCAAAGTTCATAAAAAGTTTTTTTTTATCCATAACTTCCCGTTAGACAATAATCACAATTGTAAGAGGTCTATTGTTGTTCTAAAGTTTCCCATAAAAATCCATTATCCGTGCAATTTAATGGAAATAATCAATTAATTTACAGGTTGCAAATGTGCCACACAAACTCTAAGTGGACGTTGTGCTTGCGGACCGTCATGCAAATGTGCCACGAACAAAAAGTAATGTCCAACTGAAATAAAGCAGAAACAAAATAAGAATCATAGCAGACAGACAGTAGTATTATGCATCACATCAATTGTTTATTTACGTATATAGACGATATCAACTTATGTATGTCAATTTATCTTTACATAAACAAAAAGCGATGAAAATAAATTTCATTGACCTCTAAGGAAAAAAAATGAATGTTTAATTGAAGAAAACTCTTTCAATTGAATCTTAGGGAATGTAAATACATACATACATATCTCATTTATACATACTACGTATATATGTATGTATATGTTAGCATTATATATGCATGTATGTATTTATATGCCTCTATATTGTTGAAGTGCATTTTATATCTTCTTGCTCGTGGAATTTAAATGTTGCAAGTCTTGAGGCAGCGAACAGCGAAGAGTATTCGTTATCATAGGCAACTGATCGAGTTTGTGTAGTTGCTTGTAAGCTTATGTAGAATGTTATATTCGAACTTTTTTATGTAAATTATTCACGTATAGTAACGGGTGATCCAAGTCGAGGTACTTTTTTCAATAGCTATCATGTTATTTTTGTTCAGTATTGTTATCAATTTCATCATGGGAAGATTAAGTCTGAAGAACGTTTAGAAATCGTTCTACTTTATTACGAAAACTCACGATCTATAAGAACGCGATTCTCTATCACTAATTTTGAGACCCAGCATTCATTATTGAATATTATTAAACCGATTATACCATTCTCAACACGCTCAGCACGCAGTAAGGAAAATATAGCAGCCGTAGCTGGGAATGTACACGAAGACCGTGAAGATTCGATTTTGAGCCTTTCCCAGCAACTCGGACTGACATGTCCGACGAGGCGCATTTTAAGTCGAAATCTTAAATTGAAAGCGTAAAAAATACAGCTTGTGCAAGAACTGTAGTGGCTCAACCTTCTCAAGCGACATCGCTTCGCTCTACAGGTGCAAAGAGTTCCGACGATTCCGAGTAAGCTTTTGTTCAGCGGTGAGGCCCATTTCTGGCGCAATGGGTAAAATTCACGCATTCGGGGTGAAGAGCATTCTGAGTTCTACCATTTCATTCAGAAAAAAAACACGGTTTGGTATGGCCGCTGGAGTCACTGGAAATCCCACTTCAATTCAAGTAATGGATCAACACATCACGCGTGTTATTCG
This sequence comes from Bactrocera latifrons, assembly GCF_001853355.1. NCBI lineage: Eukaryota > Metazoa > Arthropoda > Insecta > Diptera > Tephritidae > Bactrocera > Bactrocera latifrons. Next base: position 6,383 of record NW_017537345.1, read on the forward strand.
CCAATTACCAGTCCAATAGTTCGAACGAGTCATCGAAAAGTGGAATCAACGGATGGTCCGTCGCAGCCGCGGCCAACATTTGAAAGAGATGCAAACTCTAAAGGGACCACCCTTTATTATATGTATGTACTCTCGATTTTATATGTCTGTATATACCTGAATGATAGCGCAACACAAATCGTTGACATGATCTACGACATGTAGTACTATATTAAGCTCTATTGAAGAGAGAGTGCAAACCAAAAGTCAGCGGTCTCCAAACGTTTAATAAAAAAAATTTAAGATTTTTTAGATCACTGTGATCATAATTTCTCAGACTGTCTCTATAAATATATTCAAAGTTAAGATTCCAAACCAGCTTTATAACTTGCAGCAAAAAGATTTATATTCTGATCCTCACTACTTAAAACCCAATACATGTTTACCACGAATTTTCAGACTTAAGTCCAAAGACATTGAAAGCTTGCAAACCAAGTCCGAGCCTTAGGAGTCGAGTTGTTTATGAAACTTGGAGGCTTTAATGGGTTAGGGGTAGTCAAAGGCACGAAAAAATTACAATTTTCAGTATTTTTTTTTTGCTATTAAATCGTGTTATTTTACAAAAGTAGTAATATGACATTATTGTGGAATATGTTGACTTGAAGTCACGAAAATTAAAAAAAAAACATATTTAATTTCCAAAGTATAGTTCTCTGTGTTGACCCTGTTCCAAAAAAGGTAGTTGCGGTGACAACCATAAGTCCTTGGAGATTCAGCTAAAATCAATCGGACAAAAAAATTTGTTTTATAAAAAGATAATCCAGGGCCTGATCGAAGGATTTTTTTTTTCAAATTTAACAAATGGTGGCTTCAGGAAATTTTTCTAAATTTTTGCGAAAAAATAAACAATTAATTAGTCTTAAAAAATCGAAATTTTTGAAAAAAAAAATCCTTCGATCAGACCTGAGTTTATTATGTATTCTAAAAGCTGTATATATTTCAGTAAAATCTAAGAAGCGGTTTTCGAGTTACAGTTGTTAGAAGTTCAAAAAACATAGTTTTGAGAAAAACGCGTTTAGAGTTTCACACTAGCGCTTTGAAGTGCTCAGGTTCTCTTAGTTATTTGTCGAATAATCAAAAACTAATTATCGGATCAACTTGAAATYTTCAGAGAATATTTTTAAGATATTACACTTAACGAAAATGCAAAACACAAATATTTTTTGAAAATTCTGACTACCCCTAACGCCTTAATGAGGTATTTGGAAATCCAAAAACTTTAGCAAAGTTCAGATATATTATAATGAGTAACAAGTTCTTAATCTCAACTAATTGTGGTTTCAAATCAATTTATACCTTTTCTAAACTCATCAGAACAACATTAGGAAATTCATAAATTCTTCATAATAAAGATTCGAAAGTTTTTCTGATATAAAAAAATTAAATATTATATTTTATAAGAATTTTTTATTGTTACAAACAAAGGATTTCTGAAATATTTTAAAGTCGGCCATTGCTACGCCATTTCCGGTGACCCCTAGGAAAAAACATGCGCCCGTGTTGGCAGGATAACTTCTTTCATCTAAGTTAAAAAAATACGTGTTTTAGTTAACTTAACTTGGACAAAGGAAAAAAATACTGAAAATTGGATTTTTGGCAGACATTTTTACAAAAAAAAAAAAGAGAATTTCAGTGAAAATTATGCGACATTTTTTTTTTCAAATAATTGTAATGAAAAAATGAATTCGTCCAAGCATTTAAGAATTGTTTTTCAAAGACGTATGTAAAATTTTATGAAGATCAGTTGAGTAGTTCTCGAAAAGATATCGTTTGAAATTTTGCAAACGTCATTTTCTCTTCAAGGAGCTGCTCATTTGTCGGAACTGCCGATATCGGATCACTATAACATATAGCTGCCATACAAACTGAATGTTCGGAATCAAGTGCTTGTACGGATATGGAAAACTTTTGCATTTGACGTGGTATCTTCACGAAATTTGACATGGATTACTGTTTAATATTACATATTATATAATCTCCGAAGAATTGTTCAGATCGGTTAACTATAGCATATAACTGCCATACAAACTGAAGAAGACCTGTGAAGGGTATATTAGCTTCGGTGCAGCCGAAGTTAACGTTATTTCTTGTTCATACATATATTACTGAAATCAACAGCTGTTTTTTCAAAGTCATTTGAGTAGATTTGTTTGAGAAACGCTGACTCAGCGTCGCGAAATACCTGATTTCAGAGAGTATATATCAATTAACTACGACGTCATGAACCCATAAGCTGCAGACTACTCAATTGCTATCAGACAAGTATATGTATATGTATATGTATGGATGTACGTACTCAATTGTCACTTTGCACACTGCACTAACGTGTTAACGAACGGTAAGACGTGAAAGACGAAGTCGAAACGACGACATATCTCGAATCATCCAGAAAGAAGAGTAAGTTCTGTAAAGGTAGAAAACGAGCCTCTATAAAAGCATAACACAACCGGCTTTAGTGAACAGTGAGCGAACGTTTGCGTTAAACAAAATATAAAGCGTTTTCTTATCGCAAGTCAGTGCTGAAGAGTTTATTCAATAACAAAAAAATAAGATAAAATACAGTGAAAATGCCGTGCCCCTGTGGAACTGGTGAGTGAYATATCAATGAAATTTTATAAACAATTAATATTTTTAAAATCTTACATTCGCAATATAACTGCTTATGTGTACCAAAAATTTAATACAAATGTTTTTTTTTTCCAGGTTGTAAATGTGGCACTCAAGGCCAAGGCAGTTGCGGTTGCGGCAGCGGATCCTGCCAATGTGGCAGTGGCAAAGGTTGTAGCGGCAAATAAAGTGGTGTGGCAGTATTGAGTGCCGTTTTCACTATATAGCACAGAGTGGAATCTTTTGCTAATAACCATGAATTATCGAATCCATATCCATTTGATAAACATTTAAAAGAAATTTTTTAGTATTAAATTCACCACATTTTTTAGTAATGTTAATTAAATTATAGATTATACATTAGTTATATCAATTATGAACGCGTATGCAGTGCATATTTGGCCACAATAAATGTTTATTATGAAATTTTCATTTTTGATGTGGAAATATGTTTTGATACTGGAAAATAAGTAGATGTTGATCATTCATTTTAACAGTGCACAAGGGAGTATTCTCGTGAACAATCATGTTATAGGTCTAAATTAACAAAAACGTCCAACCTGATCATATACTATATGTAAATCATTTTCTTGAAGATAAATAACTGTTCTAGCAATTTTTAAAGAGTCAAGTCCCTTCTGCACTTAGCACCTGAGCACGGTCCGGTGGAACTCAGTCATGTTTTTAATAATCAAAATTTGTTTTGAATAATGAGGTAAAACGAAATTGGAAATCGAATATTGGTCAAGAAAATATGAGGTGTGTACTTTATAATATGTACCAATTATTTCTTTTAATTTTAAATTACTGGTGCTTTCGGGATCACATGTTCCACAGTTGCATTACTTTTTTAAGTTAATATCTGCCAGATCACACCGCATCTCGACTTTGCAAATAATATATTTTCAGGAAGTCATCAATTGGATAAACATTTCCAATAAMGATACTGAAATAAAGCACTCTTTATAATTTCGCGGACGAAAAGTATACAATTCAGCTACAGATAGAGGTTTTACTATGTGGTGCTACTGATGTGTTCAGACTTAAAAGATTTCAATAAAATAAAGACTCCGTTTCTTTCAGTCCCTTTCATATTTAACGAATAAGACACTAATCAAAAGTGGCAAGCAAGATCAAAGACATTTTGAATAAAAGTACAGAAAAAAAATCAAATTCGTTTAAGAGAAAAAGTTAACAGCCTTATTGATATTCAGCGCCCCAGTCGTTCTTCCTTTTCATTGTTTGGCACCAGTTTTAGATTCCAAGTGAAGTCCGGTTCTTCTCCATCTTGTCATTCCAATGGAGTGGAGGTTTTCCTCCTCCTCTGCTTCAAGGCTGCCGTTGTTGTTGGTATTAATGTTGGAAATTAGTTGCGAGTGCGACGACAGTAAATAATTGTATTTCGTCTCGTCCTCGTTCACTACCAAACCCATTTTCTTCGCTTCCTCATCCAGTCTGGAGAAAGCAGAACTAACGGCGCGACTGTTCAGGCCAATGATATCGATGTCATCGACGTACGCCAGTAGCTATACACTCTTATAGAAGATTATACCTTCTCTATTCAGATCTATAACTCGAATTATTTTCTCCAGGAGTATATTGAAGAAGTCGTACGACAGGGGGTCACGTTGTTTGCGACCTCGCTTGGTATCGATCCGCGCGGAGATGTCCTTTCCGATTCTGACGGAGCTTTTGGTATTGCTGTACATCAGTTTACACAGCCGCACTAGTTTTGCATGGATACCCAATTCAAACATAGCATCATAAAGGCAGCTCCCTTTCATGCTGTCAAAAGTAGCTTTGAAATCGACGAAGAGGTGGTGTCTATCGATCCTCTCACGACTCTTTTTCAAGATTTAAGGCATGGTGAATATCTGTTCAGTTGTTGATTTGCCAGGCTTAAAGCCAAACTGATAAGGTCCAATCATTCGAAAGAACATTCTTTGGCATTTATTTTTTGAAGATTATCTCTTTCAAATATTGGCTGCGGCTACATCTCACATGATCCATCCGTTGAGTTCAATTTTCGATGATTCGCTCAAACATTTCGACTGGTAACTGACATAGAATTTAGACTTTACATATCCCCACAAAAAAGTCTAAAGGTTGGATATCAGACGATCTTGGTGGCCAATCAACCAGCCCAAAACGTAAAAATAACTTCTGCTCACCGAAGTGTTCACTCCATAAATCCACTGATTGAATCCCTCGTGTTGAAAAAAATGTCCCCGCGATCACGATCTTCAATTTCAAGCATCAAATAGTCGAACATCATGGCAAAAAAACTGTCGCTATTCACGGTTACGTTATCACCGGTATCGTCATCATGATTCCGCTGGCCCACAATCCACACCAAATCGTTGTTTTTTCTGGATGAAATAGCAGCTCTTGAATCTCTTCAGCTTGCCTTTCATCCCAAATGAGGCAATTTGCTTGTTTGCATACCCACTTAGTCAGAACTATGCCTCATCGCTGAAGAAAATTTGCCTCAGAAACGTCGTATTTTCATGGAACTTCTCAAGACCGCATAGTGGGAAGCAATGGCGCTTGTGAAGGTCGAGTGGCTTCAGTGCTGGCACAAGCTGTATTTTGTACGCTTCCAATTTAAAATCTTGACATAAAATGCGCCAAGTCGAGTTTTTGTGAACGGCACCAAATGTTGTATATTTTAAAAGACTTTTATTAAAAAAAAATTAATATCACCAAAACGTACAACAACAACAACATTAACATTTCATGTTCATATATATATATATATATATACATATATGTATCCACTAAAATATATTATATAATACAACAAATAATTATAAATATGTATATGTAATCACGACTTTCTTATTATACTTTATGTACATATGTATGTATGTGATGTATTTACATGTAAATATGTTTTTATGTGTATTTACACTTTACCGCGAATAAGGTACATATGTATGTATCCTTTGAAAACCTTTCCGCTAAATTTAAACAAACATTAATAAATAAGAACAACCCTGGAACACTCCACATCACTTAATAACAATATTTTGGGCCAGACGCTTAACGAAATCCACATTCAGAAAATTCGCCATCCAAGTAAGTAGAGATTTTTTGGGCGGACGACAGTGTCGCAAGCCCGCCTCTTGACAACAAACATTCGGGAAGCAGTCCAAAGTAGAAGCGCAAGTCTTTGGATGTAAATCGAAGATGGGTGGCGGTGGTGGTGTACACTCGATATACTCGGATACTWGGGAGAAGAGTGAAAATTTTATTATTGCAAATATATTTGTTTCAACGAAAGTCTTACGATAATTGAAGGAACGTTTCACCGGTACTGGTACTGTCTCCAGCTCCGGCTGCGAAGTTCTGCAGTAACGCTTATTTCCATCAGGACAGCAAACTCTTGGCCAACAGTCTGTGTCGGTTTCACATTCCTGAACTTGCCACCAAAGCTCGGCTAGTGGGCGAATCGGACATTTGCGTGGTATCAGACCCAATATGGCTATAAACAATATTTTGCTTAAAAGAAGAATCTCAGAATGTTTGCAGTCATTTAAGTGCATTACTTACGGGTATGTGAAGTCTCTTCAAGCGGTTTGGCTATACCCGAGACGCAACTTTTTGCGCCAAATATTTCACAGCACAATTCATCACGGTTCCAAACGACACAATCTTTGTCGACTTTACAAATTTTCGGAAATAGCTGGAAACGCACCTCACTCTCGCGTGGACAATCGAATAGATTACGCAGATTCTGYGCTGTGTTGCGTTTATCCTTCTCGCCAGCCACTTCAGGCGACCTTGATGCTTGATTGCCGAAAAAGTTAAATGTTGGCAATGCTATACGAAATGGTCCATCGGTGGTGCTTTTTTTGGGTGGCAGCGCGGTCGTCGTAACTTGATTAGAAGCTAACGGTGTTAACGTCGTCGGTTTTTCTTTTTGAATAGTGCTTTTCTTGTCTTTTGCTGGTGCTGTTGTAGTTGTTACTGGTTTTGTAGTTGTTACTGGTTTTGTAGTTGTTACTGGTTTTGTAGTTGTTACTGGTGGCGGTGTATATTTTTTGGGTGGCTTTTTTGTTGACGATGCTTTCGGTGGACTGGACAGAGCCCAAAGGGAGGGAGAGAAGAAACTGAAAGGGTTACTTAATGGGTTGTTGACAACAACTGGAGCGCGGACTGTAACGGAAATATAAAATAATTGAATATTTTATACGAGTAGACAGAATTATAATACATACATATCTCAAAAATAAAATAAGCAAGTTAGCAAATCTTAAAACAGGTTAGGTGTGATACTTAAGCTTTTAATATYTTCCTCTTAATGATCACCATATTTGACTTAAAGTCATATGTACGGATTATGATAATATGAAATTCCCTAGAATAATTCCACATTCCCTAGCAATTTCACTCTCCGTGTCGTATATATAGTCAAATAAGACGGATTCTGAAGAATATTAGTTAAGGATGAATTTCTTAGCAATATATATATAGCTTCACTATCGCAARAGAAAAATACTACCGTATATTATCGTAGATGATTACTGTCAAATTTTCAGCCGAGTCAGACYACTAGTTTTGTTTTGACCGCATTAAAATGCGTTGTATATGCCGATTTAAAAAAATATAAAAATAGCTATGTCGGTCTTTGAATCGATTTTTATTTTATTTGAGTAGTTTTAACGTTGTCGCACTTCGGGTTTTAATAAACCGCTCGAGATGTCCCGAAAAGAGCTACGGATAATAAAATGACATAGGCWCTCGATCTCGTAACAGCGCTAATTGAAGATGTGCGAAATAGCTGAAACAATAGACATTTCAATTGTTCATGGTGTTACATATATTACATGAAATAGTGCATATAATAAAACTATCTATGCGATGGGTGCCGCGTTTTCCATTTCGGGTAACCGTTTCGATTCGTGACCTTCAACCTGGTATGAATTAAAAGGCACATATCAGAGACAGATCAGTCAAACAGAGGGTTCCACCTAGGCGACCTGTTGCGAACCGCCGTAATATAATATAGGGGAATGATCGGAATYAAGTGTTTGTATAGAAAACTTTTTCATTCGAGGAGATATTTAGCTACGGTTATTGTTAACCCTTGTTATTGTTCAAGTCAGCATTGCAATCTCCGAAGAAATTGTATAGATCTGACCACTTTAACATGTAGCTGCCATACAAACTGACTGTTCAAAATAAAGT
>NW_017537345.1:15143-16758 GCF_001853355.1 Bactrocera latifrons
AGTTTGTTTTCATTTTTTCCCCAACCACGATACTTATTTCTCTGAATATGATCTTAGTAACTTCCTAACATATAACGGAACTTTTTTGCATACCGTTATACAAATGAAAAGCTAATTCGGTGAATTTATTTTCAGAAACGTAGTTTTGCTATGCAGTGGCTTAATTATGTGAGCACAAGTGTATAATGAATTGAAATCCGAGTGACTGTGTGTTCGATAGCTTGCATAAAAATTTAAAAATTAATACAATTTTCTAGACAAATTCTTTGGCAAAGAAAAGAGGATGAGTTCGAAAATGAGCRTAATTGGGCCAMTAYCACGCCTACAAAACGAYRTTTAACGAASCTATAAAGTGCCATAACTAAACAYTGAATTAAGATAATTTGCCACAGATAATTTGGCAMCGAGGGTCGCAGTACCTGAAAATTTTGAAAAGATTAGCTTGTCTCCGGCATTAATGTACATATTTCTAAACTATTCAGGGTAAATTAACCGTACTCTCTCAACATAAATCTTGTAAGAACCCCTAYCGATATTGTGAAAATGGATCAAATTAGATCATAATCCCGGAACTTTTAAAAATTACTGAAAGTGMCATTTATTAATAACTAAATACGCCAGAAGCATTAACTTGTATATCCAGGAAGACTGCTTGATAGCAACCGGTGTCACGTTTCATGGCATCCATCTAGTCGAAAACCATTGCTTCACATGCGTTAACCCGACGCTGTTTTTCGCAAAAATGTTGTGATTTTGGAGCCAATCGTGCTTCAATTTTCTTAGGCACAAAAGACCTTCCAAAATAGTTTCCACAGATTTTTTTCTGATCTTCGACTGTTAATCGTTGATTCTCAGGCACCAATTCCAATATTTTATTGGTGTGTTGATCATCAGTTGATGTGGATGGCCGTCATGGCCGACGAGTTCGTGACTCACTTTGAATAGTTTTTACTAATCAAAAACACTTGCTCGGGACAAGTAATTATCATCATGCGCCTTTTTCAAAACTCTGAACGATTCAGCTCCAGAAATTTTATTTTATTATAATTTCACTCATCGTAAAAATAGGTGAATACACTTTATGTACTTCAGAAAGACAAGCGTATACTAACCACTAGTGTTTATTTTGATGTGACATTTAGCACAGATTTCACTGCAGTCAAAACAACCTAAAAGAATATATTTCGACGAATGAGTTTCCGCTCGAAATTTAAATTGTAAAGTCTTACYATTACTTTGATGAAACCTTGAGAACATTTTGTTAGCCTGTGCCATATTAATTGTACCCCCAATATAAGTCCAGAAAATGCCAATTTCGATCGTATTCACGATTTTATCGAATAATTATTTCACACCAGTCTTTAACATGAAGTTTTGTCAGCACCTGMAGGAATTTCCMAAACTTTGATTCCAGGAAGTTGCAAGGGTATAAAATATTCGGATAAGCCCGAACTTTTCACTTTTTTACTTGTTTCTTGATATTCTTGTTTTCAAACAMGAAAAACTTCATCGCCGCATATAAATTTATACTGAATCGGAGCTTAAAGAAGTTGCAGAATTGCTGTATCAAGTGTATCAAGCTAACTGAAGACCGTGTTGAGATGTAAATCGCAAC
>NW_017537345.1:17840-72437 GCF_001853355.1 Bactrocera latifrons
GAATAAGTACTTATTGGACCTTCCTTATAAATTTACTGTCATAAATCTGATAAACATTGGACCGCTCTCGCATATGCAAATAATTACTTATCTGTTTACACGCCTGTATATATAAATCCGTACAGATAAGTTCACAGGCGTATGCTCCACTTAAATTTATGACTCTTAAAGAAGATAATTAAGTAAATTAGTGCAAATGCAATGCAATTTAATGAGCAAATGTCAAGTTCAATAGCATAACTATCGTCTGTAGATATAATGTAGTATTGTTATACACATTTATGTATATGCAACACACTTTGTTATGTCCGTTTTATGGGCTAACAAATTTTTTGCTACCGAGAAAAATAGTTGCAACGAGTACTTATAAATTTATCTAAAAACCGGTATCTAATTGATTYACTTCGAGCATTTTGTTGCAGAAGGCAAAGGCTTTTAAAGTAATTATGTTATTATTGTTATTTATATAATTGTTATATTTAATAACTGTTCAAGGCTTTTCATATTGTAATTGTAGGCAACACTTTCTAAATTTTGGAACGCAAGTAAGAAACAAAGCAGATAAGGAGGAACCGAGTTTGTGTGCGGCCGAATGTTAAGCAATAATCAAAGGCGTCATAATATTGGGTAGTCAAAAAAGTATATTCATATTTTGTCAATATAAGTCGTTGCAGTCGTATATCTCCAGTGCTACCAACCACATTGTGTCATACCATATAGTGTTCGAAARGTGAGATTTGAGCTTCATTTTGCCAAAAAAAAATTAAATTCGGGGAAGTTGAAAAAGGTAAAGGATTTGAAATTTTTGTATAGAAAAGGAAGAATGCCACGCAAGCCATCAATGAAATTTGTGCAGTTTACGGAAACGATATCAATGCGTGTAGAACAACAATGGTTCGATCACTTCCGTTTTGGAAATTTCGATTTATACTGATGAAAGTTTTACACTGATGGAATAATGTCTCTAGCGGAAAAGTGGTCGATCAAAATTGTACACATTTATACCCTGAACAGGGTATATTAAGTTTGTCATGAAGTTTGGAACACCCAGAAGGAAGCTTCAGAGACCCTATAAAGAGCTGCCGATATCGGACCACTATAACATATAGCTGCCATACAAACTGAACGATAGGAATCTAGTGCTGGTATGGAAAACTTTTGCATTTGACAAGATATATTCACGAAATTTGGCACAAGTTATTTTCTAGGGCAACAATGTAATGTCCGAAAAAATTGTTCAGATCGGATTACTATAGCTTCCATATAAAGTGAACACATAGTTACTAAAAGAAATGCACTTGTGATGGGCATGATGCAGCCCAAGCTAACGTTTTTTCTTGTGGTTTATTTATTTATTAGTATAAATATAAAAAAAAACATGTTAAAATTAGATAAGAAATACGAAAAGACTTTTTCGACCACTATTGCTCGTTTTCAATTTTTGGATGCGAAATGACATTATTGAAGTTACCAATTGTGCCAAGATTTATTTAGATACTCAATTGGTGCTTAATTTCATAATTTTATAAAGTTACATAATCTAATGGAATTTAAAGWGGCTAAGATATGGGGAGTACTTTCTAATAAAATTATTATTATTCTAATAATAATTATAAAACAGAAATAAAACGTTATATATCGAATTGGTGGATTGGTTGCTGAGATATGAGATTTGACCCAAAGTGGCAATTGTCAGGCTAACTTTTCATTTATTTGTCTGATTCACGAGCAATCGTTATTCATTATTCTTTATTTAGACCGAATATAAAATTAAAAAAAAAATCTATTTTTTCATTAACTCCTTATTATTTTACTAACTCATTAACACCAAAAACTCTTGCCAACAGGTGCTTCGGACTGAGTAGGAGAACGATGACAACACCTGGTGAGGGGACTTTACGAGTTTTCGAAAGAAAGGTTCTGCAGAAGATTTATGAACCTTTGTGCGGCGAATACCGCGATGAAATGATACGAGACAGATGCAATGACAGCGGCTACGCTGGCTAAGTCATGGCTTCCGAGTGGATGAAACTACTCCAGTTCTGAGAGTTTTCGACACAGTTCCCCCCAAGAGAAGTAGTGAAAGAGGAAGACCTCCACTCCATTGAAAAGCCCAGGCGAAGAAGGAAAAAAAAAAAGAACGAGTGTCGCGCTGCTCTAAACTCGGCTATAWCCGCGWAAGCGGTGTCTACGCCAATAAAAAAGAAGACAACTCGAAGTCAAATGACAAATTGTTTGCCTGTTCTGTATATAATTCTACCTTCAATGACAGAGTCGGTTTCAGAGCTCAATCGAGTTTTGGCAGTCCAAAAACCRCCTTCTACAAGTAGTTTACCGAAAATTTGTTATTTTTAGGTTTCATCCACGAAGAAGGCCGGAATYACTGGGAGATCATTTTTTTCTCGAAACACGTATACATATATGCCCCAAAAATTTTGAAGCAATCGATAGACTGTCACATCGATTATTTAAACTGTTACAGTAGGTGTGTCCCTGCAGCAGTTGAGCTGATACATTTCTTTWCTTACGCGATTTGCGGTGTGCTTGATATGTAAGCAATGAAATTAAATAACAGTTTTAGAACGCCGTACAAGTTCGCAGGATAGTGATGATTATTTTGAAAACTCGATTTGGTCTCAAAACCCACTTTTTTAAACACCGAATAAAAATATACGTGTCAACCGAAAATTACTTCGTTCAAGTATGAGATATTGCCTTTAAAAAATTAATCGTTATGTCACATATCCTTGTTCACCGCAACGGGACTTTTTGAAAAACATCATTTTGAGATAATCGCGTTTAAAGTTTTGGCACGTACTTGGGGCACAAGATAAGAGAGAGCTGTTGACTGCTGTACATTTGCTTCCAGTGCTCAGATCTTTATGAATTTTCTAAGCATTAATCTCAAACGAATATATGTATGTACTTTGAGAAACGCAATAAATATTGCTTTGATTTTTACATTAGAATTTTTTTTTTAACAGTAACGCGCCGAATATCTTCTTTCAGCACACATATTCCCACAAAAATAGTCCAGCGGTGTAAAATCGTACGATCTTGGAGACCTCACCACATGCCCATACCGCCAGATAATGCGCTCATCAAAAACCTCTTTCAATAAATTGTCAGTTTCGTTGGCTGTATGGCACGTAGCGCGGTCTAGTTGGAACTAAAGGACTTCCACATCAACATCCTCCAATTCAAGCATGAAAAACTCATTAATCGTACGTTCATAGTGATTCTAACTGACTGTAAAGTTATGGTCACTTTCATTTTAGAAGAAATATGGATGAATGATAAACACCAAAAAGCGACTTTTGGGGTTTTATCGGCGTCTCAGCACCTACTAGGGAGTACCCAATCAATCAAWGGGGATCTTTTATGTCATGAAAATTCGTTATCAGTGGCTCTTGATGATCGTTCGGCTTCAATTCTTGCACGARTTAGATATTGTAAGCCCGCAATCCACGGTCAATACRCAAAGCCTTCCATAAAGTGAGTGGCTATGTATTTGTGCGCGATGACGGATGTACTCAGTGGATTTTCTTCGATACTATGCCCCTAAATAGCTATAGTCTTCTGTGCGCACAGTACGGCGTTTTTTGAAAATGCACATTATCTCCTAGAGTAAACGTGCTGCGAGCTGTACCRTCCGTGCAACCTGTAACTTGAGTACAAATTGAGTTAGCTTGATGAGTATGAGCTTTCTTTACAAAAAAAAMAAGKGCGAGTTCATAGMTGGACATAATCRGACCACTGTTACGTCCACAAAACTCCATTAACCGAAAACCTGTAGAGTACCATAACTAAGGACTAAATTAAGATATAGAACATTACTTTGGCACAAGACATCGCAGTAGCGGGGGATACTTGAGGATAAAATGTTTGAATAACCACATAACGGTACTGTTAAAAACTACTAAAAGTGCCATAAGTTACTAACAAAATATGCCAGAGACAAAAATGTTTACACTCGAAATGGTGTGACAGGGCTCAATAGCATCCGGGTAAAAACAACCCAATACTTTTAGGTAAAATTGCATACCTCAGGACCTGCTCGACCGATTTAAGCCAAATTTGGTATGTGGCACTGAGCCGACATTTTTATGTTACAGTRTGGGCGAAAAAGGCAAAATCGGACTATAACCACGCCTACTTCCCAAATAACACAATTTAAATTTTATCTGATTCTTTCCATTCGAGTGTACAAATTCAGARGCAATTAATGTAACACATTGCCCGAATAAAGGCCATTTGGCCATATGGCCAAAAATTGTCCAAATCCAAAAAAAAACCCAAGCCCCTAGATACCGAATATTTGGGCACCAGTACCCATAGTTGGCTTTTTACCGAAAATATTGGATAATCCTTTCCTGATAGTAATATGTATGTGTGTTAAAAATGGATTGAATCGGGTGAATACCTCTCTTAGCCCACATATAACTTATATAAAGATTTTCGAACTTACGGGTGACTTTATACCGCATATATAGACCAATATGTGAGTTATCTAAATAAAATTGGGAGAGCGTGTTTTTCTTTTAACAGTGCATATTTGTGCTTAGGAYGAATAAAATCGGCCCTAGGCCACTTACAACTGACAGGTCTTATGTACATGAAAGTACTGCCCTGGTTTTAATCTTTGTAAGTTGCAAGAGTATGAAATTTTCGCTTATAYCCAAACATAGCTCTTCCTTACTTGTTTTATACACACTTTTCAAGCCAGTTATGCCATATCAAACAATTGTGATGTGTTCAAAACAGTAATAATTTGTGCAACATTTTGTGGACGGGTTTAAAACAACTGAGAAGATACAAAAGGCGCCCTTAACGATACACATATATACTCGTAAATACATAAGTATGCATGTTGCTAATTTTTTATGTATTTATAAGCAATATCACAATGGCCTGAGGTGCGCCACGGCGTATTATTGAAATATTTATACAAAGTTGCAATTAGGCGTATGAATGCATTTTTTCCCACTTTTAACTATTTTCTACCAATTATTGAGTTGTGTATGGTAAATTTCGAATTTCCAAACAACAATTTCCAACACTTTTCGAAATTGCTCTGTATAATATATGTATTCCACTCACTTTTTGCAACACAATCTGTTGCACTACTTTTTGCAGCAAACAAAAGAGCTTTTCGCTGACTAAAAMATAAATGGCAAACTTCACGTTCTGTTTAGCAACGGAGTGCTGGCGAATTCATTTGTGAAGAGACATACTATAGCGGAGGTATATATGAGAGACATGCATTGCATATAATGGCACACGGGATGTACAGGCATATATTTTTATACATGTATATATGTACTTTTGTAYCTCTGTATAATAGCTTGAGTTTTGAAAGGGGGCAGATAATTTAATTACACACAATTGGGGCACATGCGCAGGCGCATTTAACAATTTTAAATGCTCATAAAACATCGGTAAGTAAGCTTGGGTGCTGTGGAGTTGCAATATGATTGTAACGTTCATATATACATACATATATACACATTATATTATATGTACATATAAAGACCAAAACAGCAACTGTGGCAAACAACAATGGCAAATGGAACTCGCACTGCTGCGCATGCGCAATGGACATTGCTTTCAAACATGCTGTGAAACGAAAAAAAACGCGTACACACTTTTATCACCTTAACATAGCGACGCATAGCATTTACCATACCAAAATAGTTCAGTTGCAATGTTGCCCATGCGCACCTCGCGGCACATCAACACACACACATAGCTATTAATRTAGACCATACCAAATGCTTAACACAAGTGCTTTAGTAACGAAACAAGAGCAATGGAAAGGAAAAATAAAGCTAACTGAATYAAACTTAAATCTTTAATACCAATTTTAGCATTTCAGCTAGGTCAGTGTCAGTCGCCGCTGTGTGTGTATGTGTGTGTGTTTGTACRCTCGTTTAGCAAATGCAGGCCAACCTTAGCTCACACGATAACTTGTCAGCGCTCAAACACACATATCTCAATATATATRYAYRYRCACAYAYAYATATAYASMMYYTTWWWRWGMGYSWCASMGCSMSMGSSKSYRCMCMMARRSSSCWWGCTGAGCAAAACGCGCAGATCTCGCCGCAGAATGCTGCTTTTTCTTGCATTTTGCGTCTCTTCACTTTGCACTTCAGTGGGCGGTGCAATTGTTGAACTATGTCAATTCGTTATTAGCATTACAATGTGAATATTACCAAGCATTCTTTGGCGTGTGTGTGTGAATATGTAAATTTCTTCAAAAAGTCTTAAGTTTTATTCTTTTCGTTCGATGCAAGTTTGCCTCTWGGTGGCTTAGCTCCATTATTACTTTTCATATTTGCATTTTTATTTATTACTTACAGAACCTGTTCTGCGAGAAATTATCTTGATGAAAAATGCTGAAGTTTTGTGGGTAATAATACAATATTCTTAAGTAAAAACTAATAATGCTGATATAAAAGTTGTAAATAATGGATCACATATAATTCGAAAATCTTAGTTGGAAACTTTATTTAAATTTCTAAGCTCAAATAACAGATTAAAGTTAAAAATTTAACGTCAAGTTTTTAATAAAACATGTAAGAARACCAAAATCCGATAAATTTAGAGGTACCAAAGACCGAATTTTGTCTATTAATATAATATGTCACATACTAATAGTATGTTCCCTGGGTTTCATTAAGGTACCTAACATACAATCACCAATCATATGGACCAAAATCAGCTGTATATTCGAAAATCCTGATTCTAGTTATATGGGAGCTAGGTCTAGTTTTCCTTCAATTATATCTATTTTAGACAAAWATAAGCACTGTTGTTAGAAAMATACGTTCTGCAAATTTYATTGGGATAACTCAGATATTGGCCGATATATCCAATATAAAGGCACGCAGAAGTTCGATTTATAATTAGTTTTATGGGGGCTCAGTGAAGTATGTATCTCTGAATTTTAATTGTAAGTATATCCGATACTTACGGTCAAAAGTCAATTATAGATACTAGGGTCCACACATTCGGCACTTGGAGCCTTGGRCAGTGTTGGTTGGATTTGGACAGTTTTGGGTCCTAAGGTGGCTTACCCTAAAGGTAATATGAGAAGAATGTCACGTATTAAATTTAGTCGAAATCCGTCGGACGGGTCCTGAGATATGTGATTTTAACTAAAATGGAGCGGTGCCACACCTATCGCCAAATTTGTACCACGGTATCTCTCATATCATCTCGACTGTTAAATTGTATGTCTCCGTGGTATTTAGTACACATTTACCGCCCTTCTTTCGTAGTTTTTAACAAAAGGAAAGTGGACGGTGTTATCTTCCTATTTCAACCATTTCTACAGTATCGAAAGGGGTGTTAAAGGGATTTGTCCTGAGTGAATTTGGCTATTGTAGCTTTAGTAATCTAAGATATATACACATTTATGTATCCTCTGACCAAATTCGAAATAATTTTTATCAATTGCTTAGAGACTAGTTTATGGTATGTAAGTTTCACTGAGCGGCATGGGTAGGTTTCCAAGCATTTTTCAAGTTGATGCCTAAGACTGAGAACTATTAGATATGCAGATGTAATTCAAGAAAAAAACCCACCATGGTGAAAGTATTTATTACCATTCTAATCACGCCATAGGCATAGACACATCAATATAAATGAGCTAGTTCATCTCCTGCTGAAAGAAGATTCGGTAAGCGATCCGATAGGGAGATGTGTATAAGAGACAGGGCATAGACACATCAATATAAATGAGCTAGTTCATCTCCTGCTGAAAGAAGATTCGGTAAGCGATCCGATAGGGATGAAACGCCTTTGTCAACAAGTCCCTGGACTATGGAAAACGAGAGTTCGATACAAAACACTTCAAAGGCTTCTTAGAAACAAAATAAAGCAGCTTGTGGAATTTCATATAGGTCAATACAGGCTGCTCCACGGATCTACATCTTCTATGAGCAAAGAGCAGAGACACCAAAGAGCATACTCCATGATTGCCCGGCAATCACAAAATTAGTATAACTATCGGCCAATTAAATCGGGTGAGAGAACACATTACAACTATGCTGAGTTAATTATCACGTAAACGTAGTATTATTTTTATTACCGTATTAAATTCTACAACATATCTATAATTTATTCCTAAATTTTCAATTTGATCCGAGTAATAGTTTCGGAGATACAGCCTTGAGAACTTGTGCGCTCGAAGCRGTCTTTAAACGCGTTTTCTCGAAACTATGTTTTTGAAGTCGATTGGCAAGATTTCTTGAGAACTACTCAACCGATCTTCATGAAATGTTACACAGATTTTTGACAATCCTTAAAGACTTGAACGAAGGACATTTTTTCGATTGCAATTATTTGAAAAAAAAAAAATCGGGAAATTTTCACTGAACTTTTCAATTTTTTTGTAAAATTGTCTGACAAAAATCCTATTTTCAGTTTCTTTCTTTCGTTCAAGTWMTAAGTTAAGATTTTAACTAWATTCTTTCGCTTTAGATGATCCTGTAAGGAGTTATCCTGACAACGCGGGCGCATCTTTTTTCTAAGKGGTYACCGGAAATGGCGTCGCAATGGCCGAGTTAAAAATATYTTTGTCTAAAAATTTCAGAATTTCTTTAACATTAATTAATTTTTTATAWGAGAAAAAAAAWTTTKRAAAAAWWSTGTTTTTTATCCGAGGAAACCCATACAACCCCTTAACTGCTTTTAAAAAATTAATTGTTTTTAAAATGTTTAATTTAAAACCTGACTAAAATATGTACTAGTAAAAAAATTCATAAAATATTCTGCCAGAATAGACCACGGTAACTTGCTGCAAACTGTGACTGCTTTTTGGCTCTCGAAGAGTTCAATGCATGTCAAAAACCAAAACCTGTTGAAGGT
The DNA here is from genome assembly GCF_001853355.1 of Bactrocera latifrons. Lineage (NCBI taxonomy): Eukaryota > Metazoa > Arthropoda > Insecta > Diptera > Tephritidae > Bactrocera > Bactrocera latifrons. The sequence goes on from NW_017537345.1 coordinate 26,712, forward strand.
TAAATGGAAAATGTGTGAAACTTATTTATTGTACCAGTTTGGCAAGGTCTTTGTGCCAATTCACAAGATTCTACAAGGTCATAAAAATATTTACACATGTACGTAGTATAAACTATTTAACAAACATAAATCGTTTTAAGAACAACAAAGTAGTTAAATGTGCTGCAGGAATATTTATCTTGTGCACTTAATAGTAATTTTAATGAAAAAAATTATTAACAACTGATGAAAAATTGATGAAATTTAAAATGGACGCAGGACAAACATTTATAACATTAATATTTGAAAATTACTTTGGGCCAATTTTAAGGACATTTTCGGTACAAGACTGTATTTCATTAGAAAAAATCGAAATACACTTGCATAAGAAGGCAGCAAGGGGAAGACATCCCCAACTTCAAACCTCAATTTTCAAATCTTTAACTTACCAGTCGTGGCCGCAGGTGTGGACGAGAATATTGGCGTTGATACCGTTGTTGCACTTAAAGCTTTGCGCGATTTCTTTTCCTCCCGCCGGTTGTTAGCCACAACCGCTGGCGTCAACGTTGGCTGTGATGCAACTTTGCTTTTCTTACCAGACCCCCGGTTCGTTTGTTGGCTCGCTACATTTGCAGCATTCGAATTGCGAGCACGGTTAGTTGCCAACTGACGTGCACTTTGCGCCTGGGAATCAAAAGAATTGKAACGTTGACTTGCTGCAACCGCAGCGGATTTGCCATCGCGTGAGCTCGAAGGCGAACTATTGCCGTCTCGACGCTTTGGCTTGGACTTCGCTGTGGCAATCGGTACCGCGGTCGCGGGTGCATTTGCCGTTGTGCTACCACTGCGCTGAGTTTTCTTCACCGGTGGCACGTCATTTTCACCAATCATTTGTGTGGCTGGCGCTTTGAGCGCATCATAGCGACGTGCTACCCTTGATGATGGTGCAATGTCTGCTGCATCGTTTAACTGTATGTCCGTTTGTAGTTTTTCGGTTTCTTGCTTGCTATTTCTGGTATCGGCGGATTGTTGGCGATCTGCGGCATTAAGAGTTGTGATGTTAGCATTCAATTCAGCAACAGGATAATCAACAATATTTGTACCGAATTTTAACGGTTTATTGGTGGTATGGTTTACTTCCGCATGTGCAGCTTGTTGCTGTTTGCTGGGCGTAGCTGTTGGCCGATCTTGCTCTCGCCGTGTCTGTGGCTCCGGCTGTTGCAGCGCACTTGCATAATCCCCAACAACGATAACAACAATCACTGCGAAGTAGAGGYACAATAGCCGATTTGGCTGCAATATCGGTAGTACTTTCATTTTCCCATTCAACCGTCTACCTGCMGAATGTTGTTGTTTGTGTATTGTGTTGCTTGATGGTTGATTTTATGTTTGCCCGTAAGTAAGTCAGCAGTGTAGCGGTTACTTTTTTGGTTTACTTTTTCACATGTGTRTATCTGCTTTGTTTTGCTTTTGGTTTTCTTAAACGTATCTGGTCCAAAGACCCAACTAAGGTCACACTGACCTCAACTACAATTAGCAAGTCATATCAAATCGAATAGTCAAACGTGAAAAATTAGGATTAAATTAAACCGAATTGAAGTCAAATATGAAACACGTTAACCGACACTTTTGCTGCTCAGAATACAATGGCTGATTATCTATAAACTTGATTCAATACAACTATGTGTATATTTCCATTGTTATATATTTTTAGCACCTGTTAGTATGTTTAGTGATGCAGTAATTTCTTGTAAATGTTCATATGACCGTCGACTGCAATATATTTCGCTTTAGTGTCTCGCTTTTATAAAATGATCGGTGCGCATGCGCAGAAATCGTTGCTTCGTGGTCGCGGTTCGCTTGCAACTGAAACTATAAACTAAACTTGACTTAACTTCAAACTTTTTGGACATACCAAACCACCATAAGTTATTCATACATACATATAAATTTGAGATCATATGCGGACGTCAACTCTCTGAGTACTCGCTCAACATCTTTGAAACGCCGCCAAATTCGGTCAAATTGATCGGAAAACGGTGATGCGGAAGGAAGATTGCTAAAAAAAATTTTATTTAAAAGCATGTCTTACTTGGTTTATATCACTTTTAATAAAAATAGCACCATCAAGTGCAGAATATTTTTACATACTTATTGTAAATACATWCACCGGTGTCTATACTTCATTTATTACCCTTCGGCAAATAAATAAATCTATATGAAATATGAGATGCTAAAAGWTTAGAAAATCTCCTATTTAATTAAAATTTCCTCTTAGGGTTTGCAACCCAGTTCATTTCGCACATAATTTTTCAAGTGGAAAAATAACCACATGTTACAAAACAATCTAATTCAGTTTTTTAGTGTTTTCTTAAAAAAGTTAAAGTACATTTAATTTTAAGTGCAACTTCCTGATGTTGAAGCGATTATCCTAAGCACAGCAAAATCCAAGTCAATGCTGATTATTAGTATCGACTGTTGTAGTTCCTGTTCGGGACTAACGGTTGAATTCCTGCAAATATGTACTTTTGAAATAGTTTTATTTCCTGCAGCCGAAAACGTATATTCGACATTTTTGCTAAATGATTAATCATTTCAAAAAACTAGCACAACCACACACAAAATAATGCTGACTTTAATTAAATCCAATAAATAGAAATATTGTAAATAGTGATCTCATGCTAAATGCAGAGATATTATAAAATTGTCTTTTTAGAACATCACCCTTCATCGAATTAAGAAAGGTGGCACAAACGTCTAACTTAGAGTATCTAAAATAAACCATCTCTTAATCCAGCATCACACTATATTGCTGACATTATAACTTGTGTTGAAATAAAAAATTGTATAAATAATTCTTCTTGTTATGTTTTATTTTCATCGGAAAGCTCAAATAAGTGATTTCACTTTCACAGTATATTAACTATTTGTACTCGCGCTCACTTCCTTGAAAAACCATTTAGTTTTTCAATTCCATTGCCTCTTATTCAAACTTTCAAATGATGTTGTTGTTGCTGCTGTTGCTGTTGTTGCCCACATATTAATTCATGCAGTTTGTCTTTCCAACAAACTACTTGTATTAATATGTGAAAATAATTCGATGACCCAATACATTTATTGTTGGTGTCATCTGATGAGATTTATCTCAATTTAATCGAGCTGTAAATAGATAAATACAGTACAATTTATTTATTGTTAAGTACATTCAAATGGTTTAAGTGCGTACCTTCTTGAAGCCAATATCATTGGCATACTCTCTGAAGCACTGACGGCAGATGTTCAGACCATATTTGCGGATCAAACCATGTCGGTTAGAGCAGGAACGGCTATAAAAATTTAAATCATAGGTATTACGAACAATATTTTCTTTTTAKTCAAAGCTATATGTATAYAMAATTKTTTTATTTGTGCAAGTGTTTCTRTGTAGATTACTGTACCAATYCTACTCTTGCATGAAAGCARACACCAAGTAGAAAAATCGCCCAGTAACCAAATTACTTTTGCCACCCTCAATTAAGGAAATCATAAATGATTAATTTTACGAGATTTCCGTACTCAACCGGGGGCATATTTCACTATTGCCAAAACTCCACCATATTCTAAATTTAAACTTTATAAACAAAACCTACATAAATACCAAAGGCACATTGATTCATTTTTTTCGACATAACCTCAATTACTTCACATAGTTAAAATTTAACGTGGTGCTGGAATTTATGCTTCGGTGATGAAGTTTTTCTCCAAATTAAATTATTTATAAAATATTTACCAGCATCTTGAGCCTTGGCCGTATTTACGTGGATGAGAATACCAAAGATTTGCGAAACCCATGTTGGCTATTTCACTTCAAGAATCTAAAAGAAAGGAAATATGGCCGTCGAGCTTCGAAATGTTGAAAAGGGTGTGGTGAACTTCCAAAATATATTTCGAAAGTGGCAGCACATAATGTTGCCATTTTGTAATTTTTATTCTTTCAATTTTTATTTCATTTCGTACAAATTTATTTCCTAATTATTAACATACTCAACATATAAAAATTACATTTTTCAAACCAGTTTCCACCATTACTTTTTAACAAACCAAACCTTTTAACCAGGGTTGAAAATATTAGTCAATGCAAAAAAGAAAATATTGTAAATTAATTTCTTAAATATAACTCGATATAAGATATTAATGTATTACAATGGATATTGTTTAATTTCCTCAAGTGAAATTTATATTTCTAAACACAATTCATAAAGCAGCTGCAAAAGGATCAACGAAGCAACCCTGGTGTAGAGGTATTTGACAGGTAAGCGGCTTTTAAAAAGTAACGCCTTGATAAAACTGAAGAAGAAGATGAAAAATAAATGCATTCATAGCGGGCTTTGATAAAATTGTTGTTTATTAATATTGTGAGAATTTTCATAAATTTATAGTTTTACGAATCAATTTTAAAAATTTGTGACTACGACGTGCTGAAACCTAAGATATATTAAATTATCCCATTAAAAAACGCGTAATGGATATCTCTAGGCAAGCATTTAGTGAAGCGAATACTACCGGAGTATCCATGTATTTGTCGTTTGATTCAAGCATTTCTAGTGCAGCTTATAAAACATTGGAAGCTACTACATGTGATCTTTCAATGTTGTCAAACATGGACCATGAGGAAGCAACTGTTGAAAATTCTCAGGAAATTCATCAAAATAGCACTTTGGAGGCGTTAGATYCGCATTTGAATTACCTTGAATCAGTTAAGGATATGGACGCGTGTTCAAAGCTCTCTGCTTTACCTAAGCGTATTTTGAAAGAGTATAATGTTGTCAGYTCGACACCCACCAAGGAACAGTTATTACGTAGTGTTGAAGTTGTTCGCGGATCCAGCGCCGAAAGATGTGTGGATCTAAAGTTTGCTTTTATAGACATGGATGAAAAAAAAGTTAAAAACCCCACAGATAAGGAAAATGCTTTACCTCCTAAGGAGGTAACAGCAATATCCAATAAAARCGACGAAGCCTCACTACGGACAATAGTAGAAGAAACATCAGTTGTTGACGAAATAAATACAAGTAAACATAAGGAAGAGCCAAACATTCAAGAAACAACACAAAAGGCCACAAACAAGATATCAATAACCGACGAACTATCACGRGATCCAGAAAAACTAGAAAGTAAACGTATGTATAAATTATTAATTTTTATTTACAAGTGTCTTGTATGTCTTTAAATTACTATAAACAMCTACATATATACAGTTTCAGATATAAACAAAAGAAAATCAATGATTAAGAAACCTTTATGTGAACCTGATCTCAAAGCTAATCGTCCATCAAGAATTTCTATGAATCCAAATAATCGTTATACACAAAACAATATTGGTAMAAAATCAAATATTGACAAAGATATAAATGAAATTCCAAAATTAATGAACAAGGTGTTGAAATTCGCTGAAGCTACAATCACAGAGAACGATAACACTAAAACAGCATCTCTCTCGGATAYGCGTAAGTCTATTTCATATAAACCAAAAGGACGTTCATCAATGCTACCATCTAGTGTAGCATCGCAAGGTGAGAAGCGTCCTTTTGCATTTACTCAACGTATGTCGGTATTGGTAAAGACCACATTAAACAGCCCCGCACGTAAAATAGCTCGACGATCTGTTCTACCCAACATGCAGCAAAACAGAAAGAGTATCATACCCACAGGACTATCGCACAACAACCGCAAAAGTATGTTGCCAGTAGGTAGAACGGTACAAACCGAGGTAAATACAAAATGTGCACCAAAGCCAGTCATTGAGTCTACTAAGCAAGGACCGACCAACCGAAAGTCCATGTACCCCATAGTGTCGGCCAAAGGTGCTAACGTTCCACCATTAACTGCATCCAATACGAAAACTCGACCAACTTTAACCGCGAAACCCGAAAGCAGTTTCGTGTGCAAAGTTTGTGGTTGTAAATTTAGCCTTAAGTCGCTTTTAGATGCACATAAACGTTCTCATGAAGGTGATGGTGTACCAGCATTTGTTAAGAAAACAAGCACATGCGTTGCGAGTGCAAYTTCATCAATTACAAATTCAAATAACGGAAATAAATGTAGATATTGCGATAAAAAGTTTGTGCTACTTCGTGCTTTACACATACACCTGCTACAACATTGTCCAAAAATACCACCAAATGATAAGCGCAAGTTGAAATTCCATGAAATGGATCACGTTGAAAAAGCTCAATTGCCCGCTGTCTTCCATATAAACACTTCTGGTGCTAAAATAAACTCACAAATACAAGCTACATCGACGAATGTACCACCACAGCGCTCTCACTCAGATTTGAGTAGCATTTCTGTAAGTTCTACAGATTCCACAAATGATAAAAAAGGTAAAATAAAAGTATTTTAAATACAGTATGAATAAAACTGAAATTATGTTTTATTTATTTTTGATAGCGCTTGCTGAAATTACCATAATAGCGAACACTGCGGCTGCAGCAGTAGACGGTTTATTACCGGAGATGGCGCCACCCGCTGCAAGAATGGTAAAGAAAACAACAGCTCATGCTGGTATACATCGTACACCTAATAAAGCCATCATATGTCATATCTGTAAGATATCATTTAAATGTATAATGGATCATATTCAGCATAATATGGCGGTGCATTTTAAAAATACTGAAACTCCGAAAAGCAACGAYGAAATCGATGCCCGGAAGATTACCACCAATGCGAATGCATCGGCTACAAAACAGATGCAGTAATGCGATTTTTTCTTTTATCAGATGCGCCTTTCGCAATTTTTATATATTTATTTTTTATGTTAATTTTTCTGTAGTTAATTTCCGTTATTTTTAATTTACAAACAATTGCTATATGTTTGACGCCACGGCCACGAATTTTTTCTGTCAGAAATTTAGTCTTCGATTTTTTTTTTTTGTTTTTATTAGTAATTTAATTAGACGTAATCATAACAACGCAATTAAGATTGCCACACTTCATGATTTTCATTAATTTATGTGCATAACTTCACATGTAAGAACAAAATTTTAGTGCTTAATTTCACTATGAAATTATAATTTGATATGTATTGTAAGGCGTGAAGATTTTTAATTTTTTTTTAATCTGACTGTAACTCTCAATACATATCAATAAATCTACATAAATATCAATAAATACTCAAAATCAAATCGTTTTCCTTATATTATGAATAATTTAGATATAGATCTGAAATATTATATTAAACACGTCTTTTCTACACAAAAAGCTGCTCATTTGTCGGAACTGCCGTTATCGGACCACTATTGCACATATGTAGTTGTCATACAAAGTGAACTCATCCAAACTTGCCTATCAAATCAAGATTTTGTCTTAATCTCTTGTATTTGTGAAGCTTCAACCGAATTAACGCTTTAGTTTTAAGAAATTGGACCACGTTTAACATTAAATAGATTAGTATTTTTTCTGAAAGATGCAAATTTTGCTTTTACATAAAAAAAAAATACCCTTGCACTCCAACAATCTGACAACCTAAGTATTAATCGTTGACAAATGTTATTTAAAGCAATTAAAATTATTAATTGCCTAAGATCTTCAATTCTCTTCATAATAAATTCAAATTTTCTTGAATGCTCGCCCAATCAAAATTGCCAAAAACATGACAACGCTAATGCGGAAATTTATGTGATCATTTCCCTTCCGGTGGCAAATTGGTGGTCATTGCCAAAAATGCAAATGCACATTTTCTATTCAACTATACACAAGTTTCGACATGTAAACATAAAAATCAAACGTGCCGCAAATTTTGAGCACTAAAAATGTGTTCACGAGTCTACAAAAACGTACACACACTCCTACATGAACACTGTATAAATTCTTAACGCGTAATGTAGCATGCCAGAAACTACGCCAGATGCATCACTATATGTCTTTAAATATATACATACAAACATGCATATGCGTATAAGCGTCAGCACCTCTATATGTACTTTACACATCTCGCCAGTGCCACATTAAGATATGTAAGTGGTTTTGTTGCATCATATTGTTTGTTGCAGCAATAGGCAGACGAGAATGAAAATAACCAGACGCAACCATTTCATCAACGTCCAAATTTCTAATCTGAATTGTTGATTGTTTTACACCGYCTGCTTCGCCAAACCTAAATATTCTTCAGCTTTTCGTTTTTGTCGTCTACTTTGTGGTAAGGCATGCAACTGAAAGTCAAACATACATATTCACATATGTATGTGTGTGTTTGTGGGTTACAATATAAATAATATCGGCAATGGCTGGTGGTTTATGTCGCCGCGAACTTGAACTTGATAGATGAAATTTGTATGCTATTTTCAGGTCATTTTACTCTTCTGTACCAGAAAAAAAATAATTTTGACTCTTACGATGTCTAAGGGTTCAAAACATCTCTCATTTGTAGTAAATGCACCAAATATCAGGATGGTGTGCCCACACAGAAAATTATTTCCGGATTTTTGTATAAATCAAAGCAGAATTTTAATAAGTAATATTTAATAATTTTTTTTTAGGTTATATTTTTTTGATTAGCAATCAATTTGATAAAAAAAATACAAAAGAAATATGTTTTTAAATACTATGTTATTTATTGTTATCAATTCTCATCAACTCATGTTTTATATTTAATAAACTCATTGTGTTGTTGTCTACATAATCATACATGTATGCGGCGTTGTGTTCATTTCACTTGTCAGTTTGGATTTTTATTATAAATACTTATATATACTAAACCTACAAAGCATTGTTAACAATTACATTCTTAAACAATATCTACAAAAGAATGTACTGTATATATAAACTACAAACATATGTACATACACCATGTATGTTTAAGTATTGTTGGAAGATTTAACGTGTGATATTATGTGGCAGATTCGCTCTCAATATATTTTATAATTGCTTTGATACGTTTACAAAATATCTGCGCGCTGCATTAATTATCAACATATCTTGCGATTTTGTTAAGAAATATTAAAATTGATGAAATTAAAGATACGTCTGTTTCAAAATAATAAATAAAAAACAAAAAGTCAATAATAAATATAGCGAATACCAAAAAGAATAATGCTGATGAAATGCAGCATAAATAATAAAAGCTTTTTTGTTAGCATATCAAAGCAGATGAACTGAAACTTTAATAAAAAGAAATACAATTAAAAAGCAATATTTGGAAATCAATATCAGTAAAAATATGTAATTATGCATAATAATGGAATTATTTGTAGTATATTAAAGCTTTTAGCTGCAGATTAGCGAAAAATTCGAAGAGATAGCTGATAGTTCACCGAGTTGGCGCAACATTCACTTCAATACCTTATTTTTAACAACTAAATATTTCTATATTACAGTCCGTAGGTTCATTTCCTTTAATCATAACAAATTTAATTTGTTAATATCGACAAAGGCTTGTGCGTTTCTTCGATATAGCGTTATTTCTAATTATATGTATGTATAATATCTTTTTAACTTTTTAAAAGCTGTAAAGCGTGTAAATCTTGCCTCCTCTTGAAGTGATCTCCATTCTCTTCGTAATTTCGCCAATATCCCAATCATTAAGTTTTGTAATTCCTTTTGTTTGACGCAAAAATACTGGCATTGATATCTATAAGACTTTCTTCATGTATTTCTTTTTGGCATTCTCCAAACTAGGCAGTTCGCAATGACGCGGCCCATACATCGATATGGGCGCACAGTATTCATAACCGATACGTTCATAAAATCCATCTTGATCGATGGTTGATAAATAAATGGCTTTTAAATCCAATACGATGCGACAATAGTCTTCCGCAAATTTCATAATTAATTTGCCGAAACCTTGTCCACGACAACTTTTGTCTACCACCACCGACTCAATAAAGCAGGCCATCTTTTTGGACGCTATCTGGCTTAACTTACAATGAGCTATAACACGATTCATCCCGTCCGTAGTTAAAACTAAGCTGCAGGGAAGTGTATCACAGGAAGCTTCAAGCGATCGCATGCGAGCCGTCTCACTACGCGGCCATTCAGAGTTAATCAGCTCGCATGTCTTCTTCATTAGCTCGGGATAGTTGTGTATAGGAACAACACTGAAGGGGCTACCCGACACATTAAATGGTGGAAGACCCTGAAAACAATTAAATTTGTTGATTATGGCAACCATTCATCTAATACAATTATCATATTCATATATAATATACTAAAATAATTAATAAGAAAATCTATGAATAAATATGGTGTAAGGGATACCTCATAATACGGTTCCGACTTAATGAAGCGCATAGTCTGATAGTAGTGTAAGTAGAGAGGAGGCTATTAAATAATTTGATAATCTCCACCAATGTAGAAGGCTGTAAAGCGTCGCTAAAATTCTACAATTCATATAATACGAATATTTTTGTAAGCAGATAAAATATGATAAGGACATAAATAACACGCTTACGACAAAAACAAATGGCAAACGCCTCACAGAAACTATGTATGAAAATAACAATTTTGGAATTACATTAAACGTTCAATTTATAATTTCAAAACACAAAAATGTTTCATTTGCCTGTTGCCAAAATAACCATTTTAAACAATAAGCCAAACTATATGTAATATTTACTCAAAATTCCAAAAATAAAACCATTTCGTACAAAATATATATGTATGTGCCGACAATTTCTAAATATAATATATTTTCTGCGAGCACATTAGAATTAAATATTTATATGAATAATCTGTTGGAGCGCAAGGCGGTTGTCCGTGAATTTCAAGGTTTTACTCAAGCGCCTTGAATTGAGATCAAGTAAACAATTTAAAGGAGYTTAACCAAACTCGCTACTTGTATAATATTATTTCTTATATTCCAAAGTTTTATAAGAAATTAAACCGATACATTTAATTTCCATATGGAGATTACACATTGATGTATTACTACGATTGAGGCAAAATAGGTGGAGACGCTACTTTTAACTGATTATGAGTCAACAAATTCTGAACATTTTGAAGTGGCGAGACTTCTTTAAACTTGACACTCAATTAATAATAACAATACGCAAAAATAATTAACTTCAAATTACCAACACAAAATATGAAACACAAAAGCGAATAATAAATTGATTTTTACCATAATGTGATTTCTTCGTTGTTGCTCTTCTTTAGAAACGCCACGACGGACTGTAAAGAACGAACTGATTGAACTGCCCAAATTGGTACTGCCTCAATGCCTATGTATGTATGTTATTAATTAGTGAATAGCAAACTATTGCTTTCTATTATTTTCTTTTCTTATGTTGCCGCTGCTACCACTAGTGGTTTTAAATAAATATTTTAGTTATTTCGCAAAATGTATGTATTGTATAATAATATCTTTATCTTTAATATTCGTTGATATGTTAATTCAATGCTTTATAACGACATTCAATAAAAATTGAATTAAATAAATCAGCGTATAAATTTTGGTGAAAAATATATTTCAGCTGGCGCCAAATCACCAAATTAACAATAAAAAACAAACTTTTATTAATAGATTTTTGCAAAAGGAAGGTAAAGTAATATAAAGAGGAATAACGCGAGCAAAGTGTCAAAAATGTTTTTCTTATTTTCCTTTGAGTTGCTGATTCGTCAAACCAAGCGAATTTGGAGCATGAAATAAAAAGGTGAAAAAGCGCTCTACAGTGAAGCATTATTAAAGAACCCAGGCATTATAATTAAAATATTTACTTGTATAACAACGAATGAAAAATCTTAGACATTCTGCCGCCATATTCTACTATGTGCAAGTTATTTTTATGTGAGCAAAGTTAATTTGTACTAACAATAATATTAACTAAAGAAATTTTGAAATCTATCTTCTAATAATCCATCAACAATTGATTGCATATTTCGCTGAACTCAACATTGACCAGTATTGCCAAGCTCAAAAACTTATTTATTCAAATTATGTACAAAAGCAAAAACATTATAGTTTTTTCGTGACTACCACTGGGAAAATAATTTCAAAAAGAGATGTGGCAGTCCAAAAAATCACCTTATTAAATTCTTGCTCAGGGCACTTAGCTACGTTATGACATTATTATTTTACTACACTTTTTTGTTGACAATGCAACCCAGATCACAGCTGTTTTCAAGTACATTTTCAACTCGCGCATTTGTTATTGACAATTTCGATTTGTTAATTTTGGTATTACAACGTATTTTATTTATAAATAAAAAAAATTGCAACAGAACGCATATCACAATACACAAGAGAGACATACAACAATGGCAAAAGTGAAAGTATATCGTAGTGACTCACCTGAATTTGTGTCGCGTGCCTGTTGATAAATTTATTTGCTATAACGCCCTCACGTTTTGTGCCAGCGTTCACTGACCGACTGCGATAGATTTATTACACAACAAACAATAAATAAATCTGTATTAAAAATAAGTCAACATAAACTAAAAATAAACATAAACAATTTGCATCTGTGCAAATAGAGACAAAAGGAAGTGACACTTGTCGTTCAAGTTCATCACGTTGACCCTGAAGCGGTGCAATTAGCCATTAGGAAAGAAGTGATAAAAAAGCAGACATAACCGGCGAAAAAACAGAAACAATTTTGGAAAGTGTTATTTAAAATTGTAACATTTGAAGATGCTGCCAGGACGACAGATACCTCAGCCCATAGCACAAGAGAATCAGTTATGGGTATCATGGCACGATACACAAATGATGGCGTCACTGAGTCCAGCCACTGTTATGGATTACTTTTGTCGCAAATCGAATCCCTTTTACGACAGGGTGTGCAATAATGAAACAATTCGTATGCAACGGTTGAGCCTGGAGCATCTTAAGTATAATCTTAGTAATTTAAATTATATTACTTTTATTTACATTTAATTTGGTTCTTTATAGCAATATGGTTGGTGTAGAATATATCCTGCTTCATGTTGCCGAACCTATATTATATGTTATACGAAAGCAACATCGGCATAGTCCCACAGAGGCGACACCAATGGCAGATTACTACATTATAGGTGGTATGGTTTATAAAGCACCTGATCTTGCAAGCGTAATTAATTCAAGAATCGTAAGAACTAATAAATTTAAAAAGAAGTAATTAATGTTAAAGTAAATCTTAGTTAGCAACGGTTACGAATTTGCAATCAGCTTTCGAAGAAGCTAGCAGCTATTCTCGTTACCATCCAAACAAAGGCTACACATGGGATTTCGTTGCTAATAAAGCTCGTTAGTAAATTCATTAATGTTTGCACATATTGTAAATACATTACAATGTGTCTCATTTACAGTTTCAGATAAATCCAAAGGTAACAAAAAGGATCCTTCATCGAGCAAAGACGATAGCGGCACAATATTTCAAAAGCAAAGGGTTGACATGCTTTTAGCAGAGTTATTGCGCAAATTTCCACCTCCAATACCGCCAATGATACATCAACAGCAAATGCAAAACCAGCAGCAGTTACCACAAAATCAGTTACAGAACACAGCAACGGAAGTAAATTCAATTGAGGCAAATAATGTTGCTGGCAATCCAACTACCTCCAATAATGGTGCGGTTCCCTCAGAGGCAAGTCCTTCACCTAACACTGCGCAAGGTGGCATTGAGCCAAAAATTGAGGGTATCGATATGAAACCTCCGCCAGAAAAGAAAATAAAAATGTAAAACATAAATATATAAATATTTATAATTTATATATCTTATCAAAATAACTTATCGTAAAAATAAATGTGCGAATTTAATTGTTTCCAAAAACGTTTGATAATAACTATCGCCTATCCGACAAATTAGGTAGGAGACCAAATAAGAAACGAGTTTTTAAGTTGAACGTAATTTATTTAATTCCATATAGCTGCGCTTTGCCRTAAATCCATAATAATTTAAATATACTCCGGTAAATATGTATATATGAAGATACATATGTGTATGTTAATTGCTTTTGTGCAGTTTCGTTTGCATAATAATGTATAATTAAACAGATCCATTATTATATCGGCGTACAGATAGAGGCTTTGTTTGTATACTCTTACTGTGTAAGTTTTTTAGCTACTCCACATACTTTGCCAATGTGTTCATCTTGATCCAATGAATCAACAACGAATTTAGCTAAATCATGCTTAGAAATAGCTCGACCAGGTGCATCGTCATGTAATACTGTATAATCGGTGGATGGTTCATCGGATATGTGTGGTGGCAATATAGCCACATAGTCCAAACCAGACTCCTTTGTCAAATCCAGCATACGCTTGTGCTCCTCGTTTAGTTTATGAAATACTCCAGGCACTTCATTGAGTGGACGGAATAAAAATGATGACATTACAATGGAGAAACGGCGAACACCTTTTTCTTTCATTGCTGTAATTAAATTCTTCGTGCCACTTGATAATTCGGTGGTAGCCTCCAACTTATTGCGGGTTCCTAAAATTATGCAAACGCCGTCAACACCGTCAATAACATTTTTGCAATCTTCTAAATTTAAGGCATCGCCTTTAACTAGTTCTACTTTGTCTTTAAAACGATCCGGAAGAGTTTTCTCACTGCGATATAAAAGACGGACCTTTAATCCTAAAAGAAAAAAGGTTTTAATTATGTAGACAAACTTGCACACGAAACTTATTTACCTTTTTTTAAAGCGTAATCAACCACACATTCACCGGTCATACCGGTGCCACCAATGACAGCTATGCGTTGCATAATGCACGTGCTATTTTTCACAGGAGCAATTCCAAAGTAATACGAAAGGATTGCAATATATGTATTTGCTTAACTATAGAGCTTTCCACGGTAGTAATGGTGCACTACTCAAAGATAAGATTACAGAATTACTTATCTTTATAATAGACAAAATCGCTAACGATTGTTTAGAGGTACACTGTTCAGTCTGAAATGACATTCACAAATACTAAACAGATTTCTTGCTCACKGCAATAAAGCATCAAAATGAATCAACCAGTTTAATTAAGTAAAAATGTCAGGTTTCGTTTATACTACAGTACCTTAGCTCTGATACCTAACACAGTTCTACTTCAGTATAAATAGAAGGAAAGGAAATGTGTTGTTAATTTGCACTGTAATGTTCAATCATTTCACACGTAAAGCCTATTTATTTATTTTGCTCTGTAGGCTTGAAAACACATTTGCTACCCAATTGGGTTTGTCAGTAATATAAACAAACACAATTACTTCAAGAATCCCAATTGGAAAATGGTATTTCCAAATCTATATTACATTATACAATAATTAATTGATATTTGTGCATCAATTGTGTAATGAAATATACAGTAAATATCTAAATAAATACATATGTACATAGGAAGTCAAATTATTATTAATTTAAAATTAAATTTTTATTTTTTTATCGGATATCTAATCGATCTACTAATTCTGAATGTTATCTTCTTGCGGATTACACAAATTATTCCTACTTGGTAGCTGTTTCTATTTTCTCTTGTGGCTTATGCCATAATGGCATGTTTTCACATATCTAACTTAATGGGATACAGCGACTTTTAAATATACAGTGCGTTTATATATTTAAAATCAATTTTAGAATTATTCTGGAAGTTTATTATGAACATAATACTGTTTGTTTAAAAAATTCCTTATTTTTCCTTATTAAAACTTAGTATACCACATTTTTATATTTTTGGTACAAKAATAAATAAAAACTAATTGTAACTTGTTATTTTATTTAACTACAATTAATTTTATTATGATCCTAATGTTCGTTAGAGTGCGCTTATTTTTTATACAGTTGAATGAACGATTTATTTTTTGGTATGTTTTTCTAAAATTATTTAAAGTTATAACGATTGTTATGTCTTTCAATTAAGAACTTACATTTGTGCACATAAAATACTTTTCATTCTCATTCATTTCAATTATTAACACTATTATATGTTTGTTCACTCAAAACAAACTTTATCGAATAACATACAAATAGTAGGYTTGCTAAATTTGTCAAGACGCCATTTTTTTTTTTTTTTGAAAAAACAATATACGTATCTAGAAACAGCGGATAGTCGACAAACAACCAATATATTTTAATTTAARATAAATTAATTATGATGAATACAAGTGAAGAGGAATTCACAAATTCTGACGCCTGGCTGTCGGAGCAACTTTTCGCACAATTAAAAGAATTTAATTCTGATTACAGAGAAAAATCCGTTATAGATTCATCGACAACATTTACATTTCCTTCCGGAAGTCTTAGTTGCATAACAGAGGATGAACCCCAAGATTTAACCAAAACAAGACTGGAAAATTATGAATCGGGTTTCAAGTTACCAACAACAACAAACATTACTCCATTCGATATAAATGATGTTCTTGATTTGAGCAATATTACTGGTAGAGGCACAGAACCGGCTTTCTTGGATTTGGTGGGGACAGTGCCATTAACACCATTCGCCACACCAATCCCCGAGCCAATAGTAATGGTTAATGAAACAGTGAAACAAACAACGGGGTCATTCGATGCAACAGAAGAAGAATTGAAACTTTTGCAATTCCTGGAGACGCAACCCCAAAGTAGTCCGCTTGGTATGTGAACATAATGCATATACTAATAATATAGATCTAGAAAATATGCGAAAAATTATTAATAATTTTAAAAACTCTTAATTTCAGATACTAAATTATATATTCCGCCCGATGTTCCACCATCAGCTTATCGAATTGTGAAGTGTTCCAATTGCAACTGCCTCTTTGATATCATATCTTTTCAATCTCACATATGTGATTACGATGAACACCATAATCTAATCATCCCCCCAGCTGCATCTACACCTATTAATAAGCCCATCAAGGAAGAACCACTATTGCCACCGGAACCGGCATGCATTCGATTATTGCGCGAAAATCAGATACGCATTCGGCGTTTCTTAAAAGATGAACTTAAATATGATGTTAATGCGTCAATAAATAACAATTTAAACAATTCGAGTAGTACTTTAGGTAATACATCAAATACATCGACAGGCTCGACATCATCGAATACTGCTAGCAAAAAGCAAGATGGTCCTCATGAGTGTACACTATGCGAGCGTAAATTCGTGCATGCATCAGGCCTGTTGCGGCATATGGAGAAACATGCAATGGATCTTATACCAACCCCAGGCGCTTCGTCAGGTGGTAAAACGACTTCATCACAATGTAGCTCCTTACAGAGTGTTAATGGACTGCGTGTTGTCATTAAGTGTACTCTTTGTGGAAGAGTATTCTTTGAGCCATTTGCTGCTTTCAAACATTTATGTTCCCACTTTCCCGGAAGTATGCAGGAAGAAAAAGAATTCGATAATTGTGCTGAAATTCCGTACGAATCCTATGTAGACGATGCTATGAATTTTTTGAAGATGGAGGTAAGTAATTTTTATAGAATGAGCTATTGATGAGTAAAAAAATTTATTAAATATTTTAATACAGATCAATAATTGTGCGGGGCCGCTAACAGTTCACGGAGATAAATCACCTGTTTACCTCAAAATGGTTATTTTAAGTTGTATTTTGCAGTGTGAATTTTGTGATTTTGTTTTCTCGGAAGTATCCTATTTATTTGTACATTCCGCTTGCCATTTGCCTGAACGACGTTTTGAATGCTTTTCATGCGATATTCATATGCGCACGTCTAAAGAAATATGTGCGCATTGGCAAGCTGAGTGTGTATTTATGCGAGAAAATCTTAAGGTGCATCAAGCTTCTACACAGCGTTACTTTGTTTGTAATGTTTGCGAGAATAAGTTTCAATCCCTTGATCAGTTGCATGAGCATAGGTAAATATTAAATCAAATGCATATCAATACATAGAATTTTTTTTTTTTACTTTTTTATTTTTGACAGATATACAGCTTATCATTTTTTTCCACGTTTGAACAAATGCCTTGGTGTACTGCAACTACCTTGTGAGTACTGCGATGTTGTATTTGAGTTTGCGCAAGAATGTGTTGCCCATTATGAAGAAAAGCACTATAAGAAGTATAAACGCGATAAAGATGGAACTGGTTCTTCCAGTAAAACCCGCCAATACTTATGTGATATGTGCGGAAAATCATATACCCAATCCAGCCACTTATGGCAGCATTTGCGTTTTCATCAAGGTAAGCGTATTATAAAATATTCATTTATTAAACGTGATCTTAAAACCTCTTGTACTAAACTTTTACAGGCGTAAAACCCTTTGCTTGCAAGGAACCTGGTTGTACACGTAAATTTACCATTCGTCCTGACTTGAATGATCACATTCGCAAGTGTCATACTGGTGAACGTCCTTATCATTGTTTGGTGTGCGGCAAACGCTTTTTAACTGGCTCCGTTTTCTACCAGCATCGTCTTATACATCGTGGCGAACGACGTTATGAATGTGAAGAGTGTGGTAAACGTTTTTATCGTGCAGATGCACTTAAGAATCACCAACGAATACATACTGGTGAAAAACCATTTGGTTGCCTGTTTTGTACAAAGAATTTTCGTCAACGCGGCGATCGAGACAAGCATATAAGGGCTAGACATTCGCACCTGGATGCGAACGCGCGTTTAATGATGCAAATGCAAAAATTACAGTTGGAAGCAGCGGCAGCTGCCGCTGCAGCTCAAGCAGTAGTTCAACAGCAGCATGCCAATAATGCTGCAATTAGTATGAGTGGCATACCCACTGTAACACCAACTCTTATGAGTATGCCGTCTGTAAGCAATGATGTAATTGATGGCCTAGAACCGTCATTAGATCCGAATGAAGTTGTTATGATCGGAAATGTAGCTTTTCCAAAAAGCATGTTTGAATCCATTATTCCGGACATTGATGAAGAGTCTGCACTTAGAGCCATGGAGCAGTTGCAATAGAAAGACAGATAATTTCTGTGATAAATACACCTATAGATGTAATATGCTTAATACTATTTAATGATGTCGCAAGATGCCTCTTTGCATTTCAATTCTTTCTTTGTATATCAATTAATTTATTATAGTATTTGAATGAACCATATTGTGCTTTTATGTTTAAATGTTATAAATGATTTGTGATTCCACTATGAATTTAATTTGTGCTATAGTTAGGTAGGTTATGCATGTATTGGATTATAAATAAAAAAATTTAAAATGTTTACATTTGTGTGTAATTAATAAMGATAAATTTTAACTTCATAAATATTATATTTGATAATGTAGAATTTTTTAGTATGTTGCACTGTAAAGCTGATTTGGTTATSAAAACTGTTATAAATTTTGAAGTAACTTGGGAACTCTAACATTAGTTGAATCAGCTGTTTTCATTTCATTGTAAAATTCCGAGTCACCGCGCTTATTGTTTTATTATTCAATTGAGTATTTGTGGAAGTAAAGGAATAATTTTAAAACGCTGATATAAAAGGAAAGTTAAATTGACAAGCATTTTTTGAGAATTATTACAAAGGTAATATACTTTTATAAAACCTAAACAATAATATAATTACACATATAATAATAGATAGATACTATCTATATAATAATTGGAGCAAGTTACTAGTAGTGTATAACATAGATCTTCGCTCTTTTGATTATAAAAAGTGAAGAACAGATTTTAATTTTATAAATGTGTTAAACTTTAGAAAGAATAAGCAATTTCTACGTGAGTATACATCTGCATATACGCCGATTCAATAATTAGCCGGCAATGTGTATCGCGTGGCACTTAAAATACAAATTGGAMCATGTATTTGTTATATATGCATATATAATATAAATTTTTTTGAAATATTGTGGAATATGCTATAACATTGGGARTTTAGGAAAACCTGAATTGTTTTCCTTATCATAACTATTATTCTTKCAGTAATTTTGGAGAATATATGAATGCTTTGCAAGCATAAGCTAAAATAATTTATGYCAATTTAGRCATACATATATGTACATGGATATTTGCTGGTGAAAAATGWTTTAACAAAGTGCACATACATATGTAAATACCTGCACAGAAACAATGCCTCACTTGTCGGTTCCTTAAATTAATTGCAATAGTCTCCTACGTATATATTATATGTACACACATCATTATTACTATAAATTCTCTAGAAAATATGGCTTTGTAGATAATTTTAAGATATATGCACTTGTGTATAGGTTTTATTTCAACAAGCGAAAATACTGATAACAGAAAATAAACAAATTCTGATGTACGACAATATTACATACACTTTCATTGTTGTTATAACACGACTAAAGTTTTATTGCTGTATGTTTTCTGAATTGTATAAAGACGTAGTCCTTTTCAAAGTTGTTTTAAAATAAAATTTAAATTCATACTTCCAACTATGTTCAAAAATATTAACTAATTAACTAACGGACAGACTTTTACTTACATTTGTTAATCGCATTCAATTCTTATTGAACAAGTATGGTTAAATCTAATTCTTGTTATGTTTTCACAATTGCTAACATACACTTTTTCGCTAATTTCAGTCTATGCTCTCTTCAAAATATTCCACAAATCATAATTAGATATAGAAAWTTTTTCTAAAACGAGTACAAATGTAAGTACAAACTTCTTTCGATAATCCGATATACAATGGACTTTGTTTTAATCCACCCTCTATTTTCAGTATTAAAATTTGAAATTATTAGACATCCAAAAATACCCAAAAATGCTTAGCGTTAGAAGAGCTTT
Source organism: Bactrocera latifrons (assembly GCF_001853355.1). Lineage (NCBI taxonomy): Eukaryota > Metazoa > Arthropoda > Insecta > Diptera > Tephritidae > Bactrocera > Bactrocera latifrons. The sequence continues at coordinate 47,298 of NW_017537345.1, forward strand.
AATAACATATAAAACAATTCGCAGGATTGGTACTCAGTTATCTATCCCTGGCAGAAATTTGGGTCATGTGGGAAATTCAGGGAACGCTCGAAAACTTAATAGTTTACTATTATCTCAGACTTCAAATATAAGTAMAAATAAATTAAATTTAAGGTATTCGCAATTTGTTCTATACATTTTATACCATACTTTTATTAGAGATTTTTTGATTGTAATGCCTCAATAATTTGCTATTTCAGTAGCTACAYTTCATTTATACGCACCATGTCTTCCGCGAACGCCGCACATTTTGTTTTGCCCAATACYCAACCGATTGCTGATTTGGAGTGCAAAAATGCATTCATGGGCTTAACTGAGAAGGAAAAACTCTACGCTCACTACTTCAGTAAAGCTTCATGGGACGGTGGTCTTATAGCGCTGATACAATCTAGTCCGGAAGCACCGTTAATTTTCTCATTTCTTCAYCGCATTTTTGTTGCCGAACCATTGGAGGAATTGAAAGCAAAGGTTTTGTCTAATGGYATTACTGAAGATGAGTTCACCGTAAGTTAATTTTTAGTACTTCTTCAAATTCAAGGCTACGAAAAATGTGCTAATTGTTGTGGAACAGTGTTGCTAACAAGCTTTCTCATTTAYTTTAGGCCTTCTTGGTTTATGCTTGTGGTATTTTTGCCAATGCCGGTAACTACAAAGGTATGGGCGACAGTAAAATCATTCCGAATTTGGACGCGAAAAAATTCGAAACAATTGTTCGTTCATCAAYTGCCTATTCAAGTGATAAACGTGTTTCAGCCGCCTATGAGAAGGCCGCTCCTCTTATCTACGCGTTGAAACCGCGCAATGAGGTTCTGGGTTTTGCACCGAACGGCATAACGACGTATTGGTCAGATAACTGTACGAAAGAAGATGCTGACATTGTCAATGAGTGGTTAACATCGAAGCGTATTGAACCCTATATGTGTCGAACATTTAAAGTGGTCGAAAATGGACAAACGGTTTACGATATCAAGCTTGGTTCGGTAGATAATTCCGACAAGGATGGCATAACTCTGCCTCTGGAGAGCTATAATGGCAATAGTTTTCGTGTAACACGTGGTGACTATCAGAAGCTCTTACAGCGTGTCAATAAAAATCTGGARAAGGCGAAAAAGTATGCGGCAAATGAAAATGAGCAAAAAATGATYGAGCATTATATAAAATCGTTCCAAGAGGGCTCATTGGCAGATCATAAGGATGGCTCCAGGTACACTCATTAAACACATGACATTTTACTTGAAACAAATATATTGTTATTAATTATTCCAGATGGTGGATTAAGGATAAAGGACCTGTTATCGAAACCTATATTGGTTTCATTGAAACATATCGTGATCCAGCAGGTGGGCGCGCCGAATTTGAGGGCTTTGTGGCAATGGTCAACAAGGAAAGCTCTGCGAAGTTTGCCGAACTGGTATCACGCGCAGAAAAGCTGTTGGAATATCTGCCCTGGACTGAAGCTTACGAAAAAGACACGTATTTGAAACCAGACTTCACTTCACTGGATGTGTTGACGTTCGCTGGTAGTGGCGTACCAGCAGGAATTAACATTCCAAATTGTACGCAGTTCTTTACTTTTGCAAAACAAATTTTCAAAACTAATTTATTTACAATATTCTGCTTTGCTCCTAATTTTTAGATGATGAGATCCGTCAAGATGAAGGTTTTAAAAACGTATCGCTGGGCAATGTGTTGGCCAATATCAACCGTAAAGATCCCATACCATTCCTTTCCGATGAAGATCAGGAGCTCATGAAGGAATACAAAGTGAAGTCTTTCGAGGTAAGTTTTCTTGGTGTTATTGTTTAAAATAAATTTATTTATTCTACACGTATCTACTCCTCAGGTGCAAGTTGGCTTGCACGAGCTGCTTGGACATGGTAGCGGTAAACTCTTCCGCATAGATGAGAACGGCAAATTCAATTTTGACAAAGACAACACGAAAAACCTCATTACTGATGAACCCATCAAAACATGGTATTTACCTGGCGAAACTTACGATACGAAATTCGGTGCGATCGGCTCTTCCTATGAGGAATGTCGCGCCGAAGCAGTCGGTTTATACCTTTCACTACAAGCAGATATATTAGAGATTTTCGGTTTCAAGGATCCTGTTGAGCAGGAGAAAATCATTTACATCAACTGGTTGAGTTTAATTTGGAATGGTATGGGTGTTGCTTTGGAAATGTACAACCCACAATCGAAACAATGGATGCAAGCACATTCGCGCGCACGCTTCGTTATTATGAAGGTGCTGCTGGAGGCGGGTGAAGGCTTTGTCACCGTTGCGGAGACAGACGATGGTAAAAATTTACGTCTCACTGTGGACCGCACAAAAATCCAGACTGTTGGCAGAAAGGCCATCGAAGAATTCCTAAAGAAACTCCAAGTTTACAAATCGACCGCTGATATCGCAGCGGCAAGTGAAATGTATGAACACTACTCGGAGGTCAGTGAAGGCGGCTCGCATCCATGGGCGAAATGGCGTGACATTTGTCTGGCACATAAGAAACCACGTATAATTTTGGTGCAAGCCAACACGGACGTGGAGAGTGAGAAGGTGAAATTGAAAACGTATGACGCCACGCACGAGGGCTATATCAAGTCCTGGGTGGAACGTTATCCGGACACGGAAATCGATGATATTTTGGAGGAAATTGTCGAAGCTGAGAAAAAATACTTTCCAAGTGCCTTTGGAAATTAACAACAAATACACTGTTAAATTATAATAAATATATATAAGCATATTGAAGCGATAATGAGGAATGTGTATGTTTTATTTCTAGTTAAACAAACATTTTCATGAACATTGCTGTTTTTGTATTACAACAAATTATATATGAAAAAAAAATAATAATAATAAATATGCATTTTTTACTTTAGAAAAAACGTTGTACAGTTAGYATATGCTATATATATAAAATGTATGCTAGACCTTGCGTATTTGACAGGCCACAAAGTTGCAAATGTTCGTCTCCTCCTTGTTGGCCGGCGACGTAATAATGAAGCGCGCGAACGTACCACCATTGCTGTCGGCCAAACGACCGGGATTTATAGCCAAACAACCGTTTACCATCTGCAATTAARCATTATTTTAAACAAACCCAGCTTACAACAAATTATTATTTACTATATTTACCCGTATAAAACACTTCTGATCACTCGGCAACAGAAGTATGTTTGGTATTTGCTCAATTTTGGCGTATCTTGCCGCCAAGTAGCTGTCAAAGCTGATCTCATCGCAGGCTGGCGGATGCAGCGGGTAAAAGGAACCTTGATTGAACAGATGATTRACGATGCGCTTCACCTTATCTCCCGCATTGCTGTAAGAAAATGTAACTTAATCCATACATTCATTAAAATATTGCTGCAATGACACTTACAAGGCCAGCTCATTCGAGATTATATGTTGCATTATGTCCGTGGAGGTCATTCCCACAACGATGCCATTTAAATCAATCATCGATGGATCGGGCAAGACATGCACGTTGGGAAATGATTTTCGTAACGGTACTGACATAGTGGGATAGACAGGATCAGCGTTGGCGTCTTTATGTGAAGTGACAATCAAAATTGTTGTCAAATTGCTGTTAAAAATTATAAAACAAATTAGAAGGAAAATTAAAAATTAATACGCTTTAAAAATATGTAACTAAAACAACTGGAAAACAAGAAGAAACCTTGATTGATCGGTCAGTATGTATGCCAATTATATGCTATCGTAGCCCGATAGCGGTTCCGACAAATTAATAGCTTGTTGGGAAGAATAGAACATGTACACAATTTCAGAAYGATATCTCAAAAACTGAGGGACTAGTTCGCTGTCAAGTACTTTCTGAACAGCGTGTATAGACAGACGGACATTGCAAAATCAACTCAGCTCGTCATGCCGATCATTTATAAATATATTTTATAGGGTCACCGGCATTTCCTTTAGTTCAGAATATTGCGTAAATATTAAAATTTTCAAAATCCGGATCAAATCCGGTAATGTAGAAGCGGCAGTAGCCATAAACATCTTCACCGAATCCCTCTCAGTGAATGGCGTACTTGGAGTCAAACCAAACCTATTGCAGACGATGAGTTCGTGTTGCCGCGAGAAACGAGAGTGACCCTTGCGCAGCTTCGTTCTGGATATTCTAGCAGGTTAAACTTCTATTTATCACACCAACCACCTCTTAGCATGACCAGCGAACCCCATACATCTGACACCCCACTCSCTATGGTCCGTCTGSGTCGAAACCGCACGTTTCCTGGGTTTATCGGTGGATGACCTAAATGACAACTTATCTGAAGCTTACCATCTTGGGACTAGATAACCGGTATAACAACAACAACAAGTATTTCCAAAACATGCCTTTTGAACGCWTCAACCGCCTCTTCAGGTATCGAAAAACCTCTTATCTTTTACGTATGGGATTAAAAAGAAGTCATTAGGTGCCAAGTCAGGACTATACGGAGGATGACTCATCAATTCGATGTTTTGAGTGCTCAAAAATGCAGTTGTTTCAGCTCTCGCACTAGCATTGTTGTGGAGAAGAGTGATCGACGGTTGGTTTTTCTGTTTTCTTGAAAGTTTGCTGGCAAGCAAATGGTTATATTCCACCCAGAATTTACTGTTCTGCGTTGTTCTAGCGGTATGATTGTGATATGTCAAGTGCTTCGTGCGCGCACAACTTTCGGCTCGACTTGAAACTSGAAATAYCCACACAGTCGAATGCTGTTTACTTTCGGGCTTATACGCTAAATCCACGATTCATCACCTGTCACGATGTCATAGACGTGTTTCAAAGTACCGCTATCGTATTATGACAATATATACTCCTAGCGGCTGCCGACCGGGCGATGGACGTCGCTGTTGTCACCATCATAGTTTGACGACGGGATTAGTTACTAGAGCAGGTCTTGGTGGTATGAGCAGGCGGCGTCTAGCTAAGGCAGAGGTAGTGTATATGTACCTCTTCTTAGTAACTTCCTTTATATATAACACTGGACGAGGGGGGTGTATATCTACTTCTGATATTGCTAATGATGTACCTGGCGTTAGGTATAAAACCCTAGGGGTAGAGGTTYCCCAAAAAAAATAAAACTCAACATGGAGGATCGAAGGGAGAAAATCGGGCTGGGATAACAGAAGAAGAAAAATTTGCTTGGGCTGCGGCGTATTATAAATAAAGACCGCAATTCACATTCTCGGATGCGAGATTCGCAAAACGGATAACGGAAACTTAAAGTAAGTATAAGCACATACCACGTACATGGAGCCGCTCCATTGGATTCTAGGTATTTTCTTTCAATAGCACTCTAGGAACAGTGGCGTATGATTGAGACATAGCAATAAGATTCTTTAAAATATATTGCTTCGGAAAATCAAGGATTCTTTCGAGCTATGACTGGCATGGCTGGGCATAGATCCTCACATTGACCTCATCCACGCCCACCGATTTCTGAAAAGCTTAGACGCTAGTTTATTCAATAACGGACAGCAGAAATCCAAACGGTCTTCGAATTATAGAGATTATAGCATTATCCCTGCTTATCTATTGCCCGCTTTTTGAGTGCCTAAGGTTGCAACCGACCAGATATTCACCATGCGCCAAATCTTGGAAAAGACCCGTGAAAGGAGAATCGACACACACCACCTCTTCGTCGATTTCAAAGCTGCTTTCGACAGCACGAAAAGGAGCTGCCTTTACGTCGCGATGTCTGAATTTGGTATCCCTGCAAAACTTATACGGCWGTGTAAGCTGACGTTGAACAACACCAAAAGCTCCGTCAGAATCGGGAAGGACCTCTCCGAGCCGTTCGATACCAAACGAGGTTTCAGACAAGGCGACTCCCTATCGTGCGACTTCTTCAACCTGCTTCTGGAGAAAATAGTTCGAGCTGCAGAACTTAATAGAGAAGGTACCATCTTCTATAAGAGTGTACAGCTGCTGGCGTCATTGGCCTCAACACCCGCGCCGTTAGTTCTGCTTTCTCCAGACTGGACAAGGAAGCAACACAAATGGGTCTGGCAGTGAACGAGGGCAAGACAAGGGCCTGTCATCAAACAAACAGTCGTCGCACTCGCGACTTGGCACTCACGTCACTGTTGACAGTCATAACTTTGAAGTCGTAGATAATTTCGTCTATCTTGGAACCAGCGTAAACACCACCAATAATGTCAGCCTGGAAATCCAACGCAGGATAACTCTTGCCAACAGGTGTTACTTCGGACTGAGTAGGCAATTGAGAAGCAAAGTCCTCTCTCGACAAACAAAAACCAAACTCTATAAGTCACTCATAATTCCCGTCCTCCTATATGGTGCAGAGGCTTGGACGATGACAACAACAGATGAGTCGGCGTTGCGAGTTTTCGAGAGAAAAGTTCTGCGAAAGATTTATGGATGGAACGATGAGCTGTACGAGATATACAACGACATTGACATAGTTCAGCGAATTAAAAGACAGCGGCTACGCTGGCTAGGTCATGTTGTCCGAATGGACAAAAACACTCCAGCTCTGAAAGTATTCGACGCAGTACCCGCCGGGGGAAGCAGAGGAAGAGGAAGATCTCCACTCCGTTGGAAGGACCAAGTGGAGAAGGACCTGGCTACGCTTGGAATATCCAATTGGCGCCACGTAGCGAAAAGAAGAAACGACTGGCGCGCTGTTGTTAACTCGGCTATAATCGCGTAAGCGGTGTCTACGCCAATTAAGAAGAAGAAGAAGAAGGTTACTACAAAAACCATTAATATATATTTRCTTTTGCATATTGTATGAATGACGATCAATAGTGTTTGAAGCATTACTAAGAGAAAGGGTGTCAAAATTTCCCAGTGCAGTAAAAGTRAATGAGAGGATTCCACTCTCGAAGGCTACTTAGGAAGGAGAACCATGCAATGGCTCGAAAACTGATGAAATTTTCGCTGGCATAGTGGGACCACACACCAAACTATCAGGGCGTATGGTCATGTTTCCAAGCATTTTTCAACTTAAAACTTTTATCATTAGCAGATTTGCAGATAGCATTATAGAGAGAAATGAGATTCTGGTAAAACTATTGCGTTACTCATTTCAGGCAATATCGTCCGTCATAAACAAAATAATTTCATTAGCTTGGATTCGTGGGCATAAAGGCATGAAGGGCAATGAACTTGCCGATCTTCTACCGAAACCAAGGCTTTAGAACCGTAGCCGTTCTTCGCTGTAGACCTGGAAAGGTGTCATCTGCACACATTAGTGTACTATTGCACAGATCCATCTCGAGTCTACAATTAAGGGCAGACACACTACAGCACATACTTCTTGCTTTTCCGCAAATGGAAGCAGAATGCTTTAGGTCCCGACTCAATAGACCATCACTCGATATTCGACCTAAACGTAATCTAAGGTGTTAACCTTACTCGTACTGCGAATCATGGGTAAATATAAATGATTACTAACGAATACTTAATATTTCATGTAGGTGACATTATTTAAGCATTGCATTACTCACCCAATAGCATCCACAATGCTCGTAATCATTTTCTCAAAGAAGGATTCAAATGACTCGGCCAACGTAACATTTTCGGAGATTAACTTGTGTTCGGCATCCAGAAACGGTCCAGTTAATACTAGCACATCCGGTTTGTGTTCCTTTAAGTACGCAATCAAATCTTGCAATGGTTCATATGCAAGATCATCGTCATGAGTATACGGACCGGCAACGATGACAAAACTCAATGGATCTGTTAGTTTAGGCACTRTAGGTGGACTGAGTTGTCGSTCGGCTAACACCTCATCCACAATGAAAGTGTCGCCTTTGGGATTTTTTCCCGACACGATCGCTATTTGCCCCGGAAASACCGCTACCGATTTGGCTTTGGAGAAGTTCAAGCGTACAGTTAGGCAACGTGCCTCATCAGTACCGGCTAACATAGTCGAAGAAGGATCTAAGGGACCGTCGTGATCACAGCAAATTGTGCCAATTGTTTTTGTTATTTCCTGTATGGGTACAAAATACATGTTGGATAATGTCTACTTAACAACACTAGGTGGTGGAAAACAACGGGAACTAGCAGCGCACATACGCTCACTACTGTACACCCACTCTACTTTTACACTCTGCCACCTACCTGCGAATGGTTGTCCACTTGACTCAGCTCATAATTGTCCGCGTTTGCGCCAAACACCTTTTTACACAACTCTTTGCCGATGTGAAAAATGCGATCAGCTGCGATATCACACTTCTCGCGCAGACAGTCGTACATGTAATTGGATTTGGGCTCATCGAGCGTTGCACCGTTGTGGCACAGTAATTGTTTAATTTGGATTTTCGCTTGCTGAGTGGATGCCCATTTGGCGCTGCCGATAAGCGTAGGATTGCCAAATGTGTAAACTATCTTGCCGGAGCCGGCTATGGCACTATGGCTGCGTGGTGTGCCGGCGCTGTTGAGAAAAACATTCAAATATATTTGTAAGTATGTGTGTGTGCTATGATATCGGTGGGTAATGAATAACACAAGATTACCGCTATAATCGTAGTGGGTGTTTGAATTTAACGGAAAAAGGTGGTAAAATAAATATTTATTTGGTCGTTGGCATGGTGTCTGGCGAACAAGGATTGGAGAATGGAACATGGCTTTTGGATAGTYACACACRTATGATACATTCGTACATACATGCATATAAACATATTAGTAAATATTAATGTCAGGTACATCTGTAACTAACACGTGGTTATAGATCTCTTTTTGCAAACTAAATCAGACAACATTCGTGAGAGAACGAATACTCGTGGTTGCATTACAGTTTTTGAAAGTTAAGAGTTGGAGTTTTGTAAGCTTCGTTTTAGTAGTGTGGGAAATTTTTACAGTGCGGCACAAAAGTACTTTAACCGCTGAAAAATTAAAATTATATTAAAACAGTTTATTTGAAAATTTAGCACTGCGGCCTATGGTCTATTGTGAACTCTCCTTTATCACATATGATCACAAAGGCACTCAGAATAATTCCMGGAGCTTGTTGGGCGTGATGGAGATGATGTGATTCCTGTTCACGTAGATGGATCCTAAAGCCTTGAGCATGCTTCAATAAAATTCTGGTCAATCTAGAATGAGGTGTTGATCCGGTTACTCCTTTGACAAAAATATTTTACTGATTCGTATCCTCAACAAGGAAAATAGGTGTAGTCTTCGTATAATTKATTTATATATACATATAATATATTTATCACTGAAATCTGAAAAGTTCGTCACTTTTTAAAGAAGGACACATTTATCGATTACACCACCTTTCGTTAAATTTCCTTTCTGTGAGCATTCTCTTGAATTCTGAGAAAATAATCGTCATGGTTTATTAGGGTTGAACAGTTCAAAACACTCTCGCATAGCAAATTATTCATAACGATATCTCCAAAACCTTACTTCGATAGATTTTCGGACATCTTGTTGAATTTCAAATTACGGTTGTCCAAAATTATTGTTTGGATTTTTTTTTATCCTCAATGGGTTTGACTTTTACGTCTAAGTATACCCCTCTCAACTGGACAATTTGAACGTCAATAAAGACCAGGAAGCTCACGAGGCACTATTAATAACGTATAAAATTTTCAAGATCGAAAACTGAATATTTTTGGGGAATGCAATTTAAATAAGACCAGAGAAGCCAASGAAAATATACAATTTATGACGATTATTCCCGTATTTCTTGAACTGTCATATCATACTTATTCTTTTTCTAATATACATATATAATAGTATAATTTGATCTGATGTTGTTTTACAGCTTTTTTCGGGAGTCTTTTGAAAATACTTTTGAATTTTTTTTTACTCAAATAAACTAATGTTTCCACAAGGTGTCTTCTGATTTTAGAATTTTCACTTATTTGCATCTACTTTAGGTTTGAGTTACCAACTTTCAATGAACGATCACTAGTGAKATAACAAATACCGAATCTAAATTGAATAAGCTTTTAACGTTATGTAATAATTTTAGTAATAAGGATTCAATAATTTTTGTCAAAGAATGAGAAGTAAATCAGTAGTTAAACTTCGGGAAAACTGGTACCAAAGTTTAAAAAAAGTTTTTTTGTGGGGCATCCTAAAAATTATGAAATTATCTCTAAGAAATTGTATTCTGACTTTTTAGATTGGATAAGGAATAACAACTGTCATCAAACAAGCAGTCATTGCACTCGCAGCTTGGCTCAGACGTCACAGTTGACAGTCATAACTTTGAAGTCGAAGTTTGATAATATCATCTATCTTGCAAGCAGCATTTACACCAACAACAAGGCCAAACCAACGAACCAAAACSTGATACTCTTGTGAACTGGTGCTATTTTAAACTGAGTACGTAATTGAAAAGYAGAGCCCTCTCTCTCAAGAGTAGATGAACAAAGACCAAACTCTTCAAGTCCAAYATTTGATGAGTCGGGGTTAGGAGTTTTCGAGAGCCAGGTTTTGCAGAAGATTTTTGTCCCCGTTAGGGTGGTAAGGTTGTCATCGAGCTCATCTAACAGAAGGCCCATTTAACGCGCTGTTTCGACGCGATCGGACCATAGTTGGAGATCTACTAAATAAGTTGCCCTCAGTAATGTTCATCTTGGAGTTCTTATTTGGCATTCAAGCGGTAAGGCTTAACATCTTGTAACCCAGGCACTTTCTTAGCCTTTACAAAACTGAGGTTGAAACTTCTCGGTGAACTAAGAAACATAGCCAAAACTTATATTAGCTTATATCCTACCCAACAAACGAGCGGCTGGTCAGTTGTCTCCGAGCATCTGGAAAGTCAAGGCAAACATTTACGCGCGACGTGTTTCTGTAAGTGGTACAAGCCGAAAAGGCAGCGTTCGTTAGTGCAAAGGTACGCGATTAAATTCTGCGTAAAACTCAAGYAGTCTTATCCAGATGTTRCTTTAGCAAGAAGTGGTGTGTTTCGGTGGCTACCAGGAAGGCCGGTAAGAAGTCGCTGATGAAGATCGTGCTAGCAGGCCTACGACTTCGACAAAAACCGACAATGTGACTCTTGTGCGCAAAGTTTTGATCTCAGACCGTCGACTCAAAATTTATCAAAATCTGTTGTTCATGATATTGTGGCGGAGCACTTAAACATGCCCAAAGTGTGCGCGAAGATGGTCCCAAAAGTGCTCACTGATGACCCGAAATTGCGGCGAGTGGAAGTGTGACAAGAAAATTTGAATATGTGTGAAAATAAACCTCAATTTTTGAATAATAAAATCACAGGTGATGAGTCATGGATATTCGAGTATGATCCCGATGAAAGGCAAGCATTTTGAAGCAACAGMGGGTATCCAAATAGCATGCACCTCGGTTCTCAAGGGTACTCCGGAGAATGACTTCCGTGACGCCTTCAATGAAACATTTGAAAAAAAAAAAAATGTAAGGAATATTCTTTTGAATGATAATAAGCATTCCCCATTAAATTTTGAAGTTTCTGTGTTTTTTTAAAAAGGAAACCTCGAAATAGATCACCCTTCATCCACTGAAGAAGGAACCAGCTGCACTTGGTATCTCTAATTGGAGCCCAAAAGTTAAAACAAGAAGAGGCTGGTGCGGTGTTGTTAACTGTACTATAATCGCTTAAGCGGTGCTTACGCCAGTAAAGAAGAAGAATCATGAATATAATACAATGRTCAAATATTCTCAATTAGCGTATTTGATATGCTCAGTGCGAGTTTTATTTTATGAAGAAAGGAATAAAAGAACTACTACATGCACTATTTAGAATATCTATACTTTTGCAACATGTTGCTACAGGGTACAATAGTTTTGAAAAACTAATGGTTGTACACATATAAATGAACACGAACAGAATATGTGGACTCCAAATCCCATAGTTCGGTTTTTACGAAAATATCGGTCAATGTATGAAATATACAATTGAAATTCAGAGGTAATCCTTTCCTAATAGTAATATATGTGTGTGCTACAAATGGGTTGAATCGGTTTGACCCCATATACTTATGCCTTATGTACCTGAAGGCTGTACCCTGGCTTTAATCCCTACAAKCTCCTTACTTGTTTTCCTTTGAATATCTTTCGTAATATCTCTGGCTTGTACAGCTGGTCTAGAAATACATGCTTTTATATACTAAACTTAAAAGAGCGATTTCGGATTAGTGCAATAATTTCGCTTAAACTAATAAAYGGAAACTATTTTCATACATACTTGTATATGTAAAAATGTATATTTAGTATTTGCAACTTTAAATCAAATTATCCATAAACTAGAAAGTAATTGGTTAGGCTAAACCAAAAAAAAATTCCAAAATTGTAATTGCATATTCGACAGAGTCTCAAATACTGACAGGAAACTCATTAACTGTGCATTTTAATTGAATAACGCTGCAGAAAATGTCATCGACGAATGCGAACAAACAAACAATCGAGAAATGCGCTGTCAGCCAAGTAGGCAACACAACAACAACAAGCTAAAAGCAATTTTGAAAAACATAAAACCAAGAAAAACAAAAAAGTCAAAACAATATGCAATGCAATGGTGGAAAGTTGCTAGCGCTGGCACCGTTTTTCAATTATTGCCCAAAAATGAAATCAAAGGAGAGACATAAAATTTGATCATTATTATCAACATTATAGCCAGTATCGCTCTAATCAAATTGCGRGGCAAAATTTTATGCGCGTACTTTGCAAGTGACACACWCACGTTTCTATGTTTGTWTGTATGTATGTGTRTGGACGCGCATCTGGACGACGTATGCATGTACGTTTGTTGTTGTTTTGGAAGAAGAAATGTCTGCCTTGGTATAAATAAACCAAAGAGAACTAAATTGGCACATGATATGACAGCGACACGGCATAAGGCAAGCGAAGGAAAAAAATTAGAAAATCGACAAACGCCGGTGACCGCAGTCATCACCCCACACGAGCGTATGCAACATCAACCCAACGCCATCATCGCGCCAGCCCCTTCAGTCAGACKCAGTCATTGAGTCAGTTGGCCTGCCGAACTGTCCGTCTGCCTGTCTGTCTGTCTGTCTCTCTGCCTGTGCATACGTTCGCAAGTCCAGTAAAGTAGGCAAAGCTTTGCGCAAATGCCGCTTACAAGTATCGTTATGGCTATTCGACGAACTCTTTTTCGCAATCCAATGCATTCGATGCAAAATTAAATAACAACAAAAACAATACACGGCAAGCACAAATGTATATAGCCACAACGAGTCAGCGTAAAAGGAGCCGAGAAATAAAGAAAATCTWACGTAACTATGACCTGTAGCAAAATGCCAGAAGCATAACCAAATGTTAGACGCCGCTGCCGTGCCGCCTTACACACGCGCGCCTGGATGCATATGCATAAGTCCGTAAGCTTACAAGCTCGTRTGTGGGTAAGTGGGTAGACGGTGCGGGTAACTGAAATGAGAAGCTCCAAACGTCAAGCGCCGCACGATGCATCACATTATGCAGAATAGAAAAATCATATAAAAACATTATAGCCTTATGTGCCAAACGCGGCTGAGCGCGCGCGTCAAGATGTGGTCGGTCGCTTGGCGTAATCTATTGGCTGGCGATGGCGATCTGTGCTACACACCACGGAGGCAGCGTAGTTTTGCGCAATTCCCACAAGCGTGAGTTGAGGCTTGGGGGAAAATGCATCGAAAAATAAAATTGAAAGAAAAAGCAAGAAACCGAGGAAATAACACAAAATAATGAAAAACTGAAAATACGAATTTGTTTAGGGAAAGGCAGTTATTTTTTTATTTTTATTGGCGATAAAGCGTAATGTGATGAAATAGTAACCTACTTTAAAACTTGGGAACTAAAATCTTTCAAAGTTTTGCAATAAGTGGTAAACCACCTTTATTCACAAWWGGTTGCATACAAAATATTATTTATTTTCCGATTACTGCAATTAAATTTTACAATAGTTATGAATAGAAAATATTTAGCAAAGTGTAACTCCGGAGAGTAGCTTCCTTCAGAGAGTGGCCATTCACTCTGATAGCAGGGCGGAGATATTAGGCTTCAACTCATTAATAGTGCGTTCAGGGCAGGTTAAGTATTACCTAATTTCGTTGTCASTGGCRTCGAGTCACTTTGTGATAAGACTAGTATAGTTACATGGGAGTAGYAGGTAACTGTAAAGCCCATGAGYGCMAGAAATGGCACCATAGCCCCGTTCTCAGTAGAATGGCAGYGGGTGTGTGCTCCCGTCKCCTCGTGTGTTYWATTACTGGGTAGCTGGGCTTCGCGGGAGCTTGGTCAGTGGTCGCCCACTATRCTACAATTTCCTATCATCTAGAATTTTTTGTGTTAGGGGTGTAGGGGTCAAAYCACCTCCATTTACTAAAAAGTCAAAAATAGTTGTCTGTAATGGACAATTTTTGAACTCGTAATCAGAACACCTCAAATACTCCACAGCCACTACATCAGTCGCAAAATGATCCGTTAGATTTGTTGACTAGGATAAAAATTGAACTTAAAACTGATATTTTTACATAAGCATATTGATGGTTCTTGAAAGGTCCTTGACATTCTGATAAGCTGGCATTTCAAAAGTGTTGAAACTGGACTATTAAAAACTCCACAAAAATATCTTATTAGAATTTTATACTTTATACCATTTGTAAACACCATGTGAAATTACTCATCGATGAACAAAGTTAAAATTTTTTCTTTTAATGCTATTTCAAATAAGGAGACGATGTGTGCGTAATGACACTATCCGACAACGCGGTTCTTGTAGGGTTCGAAAAAAAACTTTACTGCAGCTAACATGCAATCCATTTATAGAATTAACAAAGCCTATATGTACTGAAAGGTCCTTAAACTAAAAATGAAAGAAAGTTTTTTTTTTAGTGAAAATGTGACTTTGTCCTTCGTCTTAGTCTCCATTGACATTAATGAGTTTTTTGTAAGAGGTTTCCAACATTGCAACACCGGTTTAATTGTTTGAATCTTCCAGAGAACAGACGTTTGTTTTTAGCTTCATCTCCTCATTTGAGTGAAGTTTTTTTCCATTGAGTGTTGGAAAAAAAATGTCGCAGAGATATAGAATTACGGAAAACAACCACGGACTAGTTAAAACCATAATTCTATAAATTAGTTGGAGGTAATGGGTTTTTCARTAGGGACGCTACAAAAGTAGATCGATAGGGAGAGCAAACGACGTCATATTATCGCCGCTCTTTTGCATTTCTCTTAAGTTAGGTTTGCCATTTCTTCAGTTGAAAGACATACGATCGAACAACGAGCCAAAATTATTAAAATTTACTACCGAAATTCGAAGTCAGTGGTCTCAACTTTAAGTCCAATTTATGGTCGTCATAATCGTTCTGTCAGATCAACTGAGCGTCTAGTAGAAAAACTTGAATCCACAAGCACAGGAAAAAATGTTACCGTGCCAGTGAGGCAAAGAAGTGCCTTCAGTGTCAAGAATATTGCTGTCGCTTAACATCAATTGAGGTACACCCAAATCAGTCTCTCAAACGTCGTTCTGAAGCGTGGGACATCTCTTTGAAGCCGTTGTGGCGAATTTTGCAGAAAGATCTTGGGCTACATCCTTACAAGCTCTTGATGCAAGAACTGAAGCCGCTTGACCACCAGAATCGTCGAATGTTCGTGAGCTGAGCAACTTCAACAACTTCAAAATTATCCGGATTTYCATTGAAAAATCATCTTCAGCGATGAGGCTCATTTTTCCTTGAATGGCTTCGTCAATAAGCAAAATATGTGTTATTCGTCAAGCAGCAATCCACACGTACTCCATGAGTCATCATTACATCCGGAAAAAATTACGGTTTGATGCGGTTTATGGGCCGGCGGCGTCATTGGGCCGTACTTCTTTCGTGAAGATCCAGATCGACACGTTACTGTGAATGGTAATCTCTACCGCTCGGTGTCACAAGTCACACAGCGAATGTCACAATCGATTTATTGAAAACCAAGTTTGGTGAAAACGTTGTGTCACGAAATGGCTTAGTCAGTTGGTCGCCTCGTCAAGTCTATGGTCTATGCCAACAAGCCAGCGATGATTGATGAACTTCGTACGAATATCGAACACAAAATTGCAGCAGCATCGGTCGATTTATGATTGAAAACCGCCGAAATGTAATGGCATCGAATGTATTTTCTCAGGAATAAAGAATTTCATTGAAATCCCGAACCGTTTTTGTTTTATTAAAAAAAAAAAAAACTTTTGTAGCGCTCTTAGTGAAAAACCCGTTATAACACCACGAGAAGCTGTGAGATTTATCGCAGTTCCTTTGAGTGTTTCCTTTGTAGTGGACATTTTCAAAAGCCGATCTTCAAAATTGTGGAAGATATGCCACTTGAAAGTGGTTGGTACCGTACCGGCCGATATTTTCTTAAATATGTACTTATGACAGATCATTTTTATGTGCACCGTTATCATTTTGCCAAAAATTAATACAAAATTTCGCTAATTTCGCGACATTACTTCTGCTTGCTTGAACCCATATAGGAACACACTAGGACAAAAAAGCACCTGAAACTTGTAATTAAATTCCCCTGATAAATGATGTTTCAGAAAATGTATTTTGCGAAGCTAGTAGGACTGTCCTCAATTACTTTGCCAATTCGGGCGCGATCTGTCCACCAGTTTATTTACGTCAGCTGCGGTACACCTCAGTTTACAATGCATAAAAATATCGAAAAAAGAATTTCTCTCAAATTTTGTATTTCCAACAAAATTTCAAAAGCCATACTTGTTGGTTTTGTTCAGAGTTATATTTTTATTTAACGCAAAACTACTTCATTGCCGCTGGTCAGTTTATGGACTACCAAATATCTAATGAACTAGTATTTTCATAGCATGTTTTCTAAGTATCATGTTATGTGATTTATGTATATGTATACAAGTATTGGTGTTATTTAAAAAGTAATATTTTAAATTTGTTATATTTTCTCGACGACAGTTCTTGAGCTTACTAGTTTAATTTACTACATTTATTTGAAAAAAAATAATATATAGTAGTACTACTAGCAATGGTAATTGAAATTTTATTTTCATATTTTTATTTTCAAGATTCTGGTTTCCACTAATCTGTTACCCCACTCACAAYGATTGTTTTTTAATGTTGCTCTCTTTTTTCGCTATTGGCAAGGCACATGCTTAAGTAATCTTRTAAATTACTCATACATATATACATSCATATATGTACATATGAATGAACATACAAATTTATGTATGCACTCATTGATTTATGAAATATTGCGAAAGCTTTCTGCAATTGCATATTTTTCATGATAACCCGAGGTGTTTGATGTCGACTTCGTATTTGCAATGGAGAGTGAAGAGCAAGATTTATTACAAAACCAGGCGTAAAACTGAYTGTATGTCATTGCACAAATGAAGCCAAAGATTTAGAAAACTTTTAAAAATTTTAATGAAAAAATTTAGATTTTGTCTAAATAATTGTATTGTACAGATTGAAAACTTGAAATAAATTGTGGTAAGTCAATATTTCATTTAATTAATATTTAAAAGTACTTATTTTCAAATTTACCCCCCCTAAAATAATAACATGTAATATATGTGTCTAATTTCTATTATAACCTGAATAAACTCCTTAAGGGGTTAGGGGTAGTCAGAGGCACGAAAAAATGAAAATTTTCAGTACTTTTTTTGCTATTAAACCGTGTTATTTTGCAAAAGTAGTAATACATTATAAAAAACAATAATTTCCAAAGTTATAGTTGTTTGTGTTGACCCCAAAAAAGGTACTTGCGGTGACAACTATAATTCCTTGGAGATTCATCTAAAATCAATTCGACAAAAAAAAAAAGTTTTATTAATAGATAATCCTGGGCCTGATCGAAGGATTTTTTTTTTTTAAATCAACAAAATGGCGGGCTCAGGAAATTTTTTTCTAAATTTTTGCGAAAAAATCAACAGTTAATTGGTCTTAAAAAATCGAAATTTTTGAAAATAAAAAATCATTCGATCAGGCCCGAGTTTATTATATATTCTAAAAGCTGTATAAATTTCCTTAAAATCTACTGAGCGGTTTTTGAGTTACAGTTGTCACCAGTTCAAAAAACATAGTTTTGAGAAAAACGCGAGAATAACTCAAAACTTATTATCGTATCAACGTGAAATTTTCAGAGAATATTTTCCAGATATTAAAATTAACGAAAATGCAAAAAAAAAAATTATTTTTTGAGAATTCTGACTACCCCTAACCCCTTTAGTTTGATAAGCAGTTTGTAACAGCCAAAAGCAGGCGCCGGAAATTGTGTAAAATATATATTTATACATTAACATAAATTATCATCGATGCGAGCTGAGTTGAGCCATGTCCGTCTGACTATCTCTATATACGCGAACAAGTCTTGAGACTTGATTTTTGAGATATCGATCGKAAATTTTGCACACGTTGTTTCATTGACACCGAAAATTTCATTTTTATTAGTTTTTTTTTTTCTAAATACCAGAAATTTCCTAATGCAAAAACTGTCGAAGTCCAAAGCAAATGAATTTTAATGATGATCCCTTATAAAAACAATATTAACTTTTCGACTTAGCTGGAATTTACATATACATACATACATATGCCACAAAAACTTAAACTTYCACTATCCTTACAATGGCCATAGTAACTTTATGGCAGCGAGTTTGCGCCATCTATGGCTGACCGTACTTCCGCTGCTTCAGTCTTGCAATTGGCTATTTTATTCATAAATCTATATCTTCTGGATATTCACTTATTAAGATTTATTATGATTKTTTGTTTTTATTTACTTTTGCGTACTTATTTGATTTCATATGTGTGCATTAAGGTGTACTTGTGCTGAACAAATACTGTTTGATTTTAAATACATCCAGTAAAGTAGCTMGAGAACAGTCGAAGAGGCATTTTTGTCAGTATATTTGGAAATTTCGTGTTTAAATTTTCATTTTCGAGATGTTTGTCTGCCAAAATTAAATTAAAAGTATTTTTCCACCGTAGACCGGTCTGGTTATACTGACGTGTTCCAAATGGACTGCGGAGTAGGGGCGGCTATTAACCCCGATGATTTCGAAATCTCTCTCTTTCTCTCTCTCATCCCGACTATCAAATTCAGACAGCATTTTACAAGCGGGTGTTCTGGATATAGAGAGGGCCTGTGGTACTCTAKTGAATAACTACGRGAKAATGCCGGCCTTKSYGACGCCCCTTATTAATTCYAGCGTAGTTAACAATTACAGGAASACTTTYAGMTTAATGGCAGGTCAACTCCAYTTGTCTTTAATTTAGATTCCCGACAACAGGAGCACATTCGGTTCCAAAATAAGAGCCTTTTTGGATGAATTCGCCGCGGAGTTAATATGTTAACACTAGRACCAAGGAATCTCTGTGAATATCCAGCCCTAACACAAATTAGACTCTGAATGCTTAGTTTCATTGAGAGCACAAAATGGTTTGAGCGCAAAGATGATAAGAGATAACAAGATTATGGAGGTCCGATAATAGTTATAAAATGGTGTATCCAGCGCTAATTGAATCCGAATGGGCAGCACTGATACCTACCAACCTAACCTACCTATTCTCACACCGCGAAGAATTGATAAGAATTTATCCGCAAATAGAGAGGGCTGTGACTTAGGACCTATACAAAACTATTTGAGAAATATTTTGCAATTTCAATAACACTTCCTAAACGGTAAAGCTAACGGCATTTTAGATAAAAATATAAAACAAGTTCTCAGTATTTTTGCTCAGATTTCCAGCTTTCTTTTCCTTCAAATTTAAAGCGATCCAGTCTAATAGAAATATATGTGCAACGAATTACATAAAAAACGAATAATTTCTACAAAACTTCATGTTTATGACCATGTTAACAACTACATGTATACATACCYACATATGTACAYTTATTCAATAGTTATGTTTTATAGCATTGCTTACTTACATGGGCGAGTAACTAGCTGGACTGAAGAGTAGTGCATCACCGTGGCGAGCAGGTGTTCTTGCCAAAGCGTTTCTAGCCTGAAAGCATAATTCAAAGAGGAAACAATAACTTTAGAATATGATTTCAAATACAAATAAGAAGCATAAACATGTATACATACATAAATATAAGTATTAGGTAGGTGTGTATTAGCAGAGGATAATCGCCATTTATTTATGTGCAGAAAAAAATCAAATATGCAGAGTTGCAGCTGCTGCAGAATATGTTAAAGAAAGATGCTTATTTGGCTAAAGTCAATAACATGTACGTGATGTCTATAGAGAATCCGTCAAAAGATATTTATAAAGAATACATATTTAGTTACATTTTGAAACTTTAACTTTCTACTATTACAGCAATTGTTTTAAATATTTAAGGGTATATTTTATTAAGAAAACACAGTAAAATTTTTTAAGAGAAATAGTTTCTTAATTATATGCGATCTTCGACGGCGCTAAAAAATAGTCCTCCACTGCTGCTGTGATCTCGCCTGTTCCGTGGATGACAACTAAAAAATAAAAGTTACCCGCTTKAAGAACAACAAAGCGGCATGGGCCGATGGAGTACCGGCCGAGCTATTCAAATACATTTGCGAAGARCTAACGATGTGCATGCATCCGCTTCTTTGCAAGATATGGTGAGATGAAAGCATGTCCGACGATTGGAACCCAAGTTCTTGTTGATTAAGCGGCAGAATTCTGCCTAGTTAACATTCCTTGGCCCGATAAAAATCCGGGTCCGTTCCGGTTACGTAGATCCGACTGTCGTGCGAACGTTCAACGTTAGGATCTACAACAACAACAATATTGAAACTTAAGTGTGCTCTGCCCAATCGCCAAAGGGGGACCCCACAATCTGCGTTATTTACCGTGTGATAAGCCTCCTTAATATCGCATATAAGGTCTTATCGTGCGTAATGTGTGAAATACTGACCGTTCACAAACTGATTAGACCTAATCAGCCTGGCTTAAGACCTAGAAAATATACAATCGACAATATGTTTACGATGCGCCAGACCTCTCCGAGCCTTTCGATACCAAGCGAGGTTTCAGACAGGGAGACTTTCTATCGTACTTCAATCTATTGCTGGAGATAATAATATGAGTTACAGAGCTAAATAGAGATGGTACAATATTTTATAAGAGTCTAAAGCTGCTGGCTTATGCCGTCGATATTGATAACATTGGCCTCAACAACTGCGCCGTTGAGTTCTAGTTTAGYTTTCTTCAGAATCGGTAAGGCAGCGAAACAAATGGGTCTGGTGGTGAATGAGGGTAAGATATATCTTCTGTACTAAAAAAAAAATTGTCATAACTTCGAAGTTGTAGATACTTTCGTTTATCTTGGAACCAGTATTAACACCAACAATAAGATCGGCCTCGAAATCCAAAGCAGAATAACTTTTGCAAACAGATGCTAATTCGGACTGAGTAGGCATTTGAGAAGTAAAGTCGTCCCTCGACAAGCAAAAACCAAACTCTACAAGTCACTCATAATTCCCGTCCTGCTATATGGTGCAGAAGCATGGAAGATAACAATATATGATGAGTCGGCGTTACGATTTTCCGAAAGAAAGATTCTGCAGAAGATGTATGGTCCTTTGCGCATTGGTAACGGCGAATACCGCAGTCAATGGAACGACGCCATTGATTCGACCCAGTACACGCCGAGGGAAACAGAAAGAGAGAAAGACTTCCACTCCATTGAAAAGGCCAGGTGGAGATAGACCTGGCAACAATTGGAATCTCCAATTGGCGTCAAACAGCGAAAAGGAACAATGACTGATGCGCTGTTGTAAACTCGTCTATAACCGCGTAAGCGCTGTCTACGCCTATAAAGAAGAAGAAAAGACTAATGGCTCGAATAATCTAAGAAATATATGTAGCTTTTTCAAATCAAATCAAGGAAGGAAATATATATGTACATGTAGACATAAATGATAAAACACTACATAAATTTTTTGCCAAATTTGCCAGTATAAAAAAAAGAGAAATTACTTAACGAGCTTTTAAAATAATTAAAGCTTTTATTTGAAATGATGCGTATGTACATGTGTATGTCACAGTGTGTCGCACAGCGTTAAATTAATATTTATTTKCTTATTAGTTTAGCGATTAATCAACACACTCCTTAATTTAGTGTTAAAAACACTGTAATAAATCATAATTCTSAGATGTCTAAATGCCGATACATAAACGCAATGTTTGCCACTGAGTCGCACCGCCACGCACAGCATACAACGTGTTCAAGAGTTCGTGTAAATCCGCTAATGAAACCCAAAGGAAGCCATTAAATTTTAACAGTGAAAAATATCAACTGAAAAGTGAATGAAATGGCCGAAACTGCATGTTGCCGTTGCCGCCGTTGTTGGCGCAACCCAAGTGTGAGAGATTGTCGCCGATTAAATTAAACATAGTACTATTGGTGCTGTAGTTACTACTTACAAAACGCCTGAGAATAAAACGCGAAATGCCAAATAAATGCATAAATAAAACAAACCCCAACACCAGGCGAGCAACCAAACAACTACCAAATAACTAACTAAGCAGCACATGGTACAAAAATAAAAATAAAAAATAAAACAGAACAATAGCAACAACATCAAACGAATCATAAACAAACACCAATATGGAGATCGATATGTTGCTGCAACATGACAGTGCAGCGCAGCAACATGCGAGTGGGTAGTGTGGAAATAGCAGTTGTGGTGATTACTGTTGTTCGCGCACAAAATTTTACGGCGTTGCCGTTAAAATACGACTGAGCAAAATTAAAAAAAAAAGTAGACTACAATGAAATAAAATTAAATGATAAACATACATATATATAAAGAAAATGGTATAAATGAGAAGTATGGCCCATAAACGAGCGGACGCACTTGTTATTGCCGATGTTGTACACGCACACATACTCATCGACATCMACACCATTACAGATATACAAGCTCACTACGCTGCATACGACTAGAAGTAGAAGAAACCTGGTGATTTCGCTTTKGTTGTTTTGTCTTCAGCTCTGATTGGCATCACCTGCCAGCAAGCCAGCTGCGGTACTAGCTCGTGCAGGGTCTCTGCACCATAACACTTTGAGGTTACTTTACTGCTACTACACTGTGGTTGCTTCCTGTATTGCGCGTTGTAAATATGTACATATGTATGTATATATTATATATATRTATGTTTGTAGGCAATCACAGCTGCTTTGACTGTACGCATATATCTATGCTGGTATATATTCATTGGTATATGCATGTCGTGTTGCCCTAACATTCTGCTGCAATCGTTACAAATGTCATCGTCACTGTCCTGGTTTGAGACCAACAGAAATGCGTCTTGAAATGTTTTTAGGCTTTGTGAAAATTGTTAGATCGAAAGATATTTGCTCCCGCACTTGGTTAAGTGACAAATAGAAATGTTAGTGTGTGTTCATATGTTTATGCTTATGTTGATATACATATGTATATGTGTCTACCCAGAAAACATTTTTTGAAAATGTTTTGAATATCTATTTTTTACACTCAGGGAAATATCATATTAAAAAATAAATGCGAGTACTTCGCCTAGGAGATGATTCTTGTCCGCATAGACTTCAGACTTTACATATCCCTACAGGAAAAAGTTTAACGGTGTGATATCAAACAATCTTGGTGGCCAATTGCCTGGCCCAAAACGTGAAATTATACGCTCACCGAAGTGTGCTCTCAAATAGTCGGTTATTATATCGCGATAACGGTCGCCATTGACGGTTACTCTCCCACTGGCATCATTTTTGAAGAAATATGGACCCATGATTCCACCGGTTCACAAACCACACCAAACCGTTGGTTTTTCTGGATGAAATGGCAGCTCTTGAATCTTTTTATTTTGGTTGTTTACATACCCATTGAGCTAGAAATTAGCCTCATCGCTGAACAAAATTTGGCWTCTTCTTGGAGCTTTTCAASAGCCCATAGAGCGAAGCGATRTCGTTTGCGAAAGTCGAGCAGCTTGAGTTCTTGTAAAATGCGCCAAGTCGTTCCATACCTCAGTCCGATTTGCTGTGAATGGCACCGAATCGACTTCACGGTAAACCTTCTGCTATGGCTACTATTCAGAACTTGAATTTTCGTAAAAGCGTTAAACGATTTGTAAACTTTGKTCAGGTGTAAGTCTTTCCATGATGAAATGCCAAACTTGACAAGTCTCAAGTGCGATCTGTCAGAAGGAGGCTATTGAAAAAACTACTATTTGGATCAGTCGTTATTTTCAGATAATTTCATACTGAGGTTCATAAATTAACTGGAAGGAAAGCAGTTCAAATATTTTTACGTCGAACACTAGAACCTACTTAAAATTTAAATTTTTTTTAATAAATATTGGCTCTCAAAATGTATGTGGAAACAAGCGATCACCGTTCGCTAGGGCAGTAAGGGTTTCAATCAAATGAAAAAATCGAAAATTTTTGGAAAATTATATAGCGGCGTGTCAAGTTTCCAGCTTAATTACTAAAGTAAAGTTAATTTATTAAATTGAATATAAAGTTTTAAGRAAAAAACGAACATTCCTAATTGTGGCTTGCTTGACATCAATTGTCTTTGCATAGCATTTGCAGTGAGAATTTTATTAGAAAATATAAGTTTAAATTGAATAAAAAAAAAGAAAGAAACAAATTCGAAATGTCCAACCAGCATATGTTGTTATCAAGTTACAACAACAAACACTGCAAGTAGCCACAACAGAAGAAAATGCACACAGCTTTTCAACGGGCTACTGTTGCCACTTGTACTTTGCCAACCCAATAGAATTCCCAACACAACACTCCATTTGCACCGCTTAACGATATGTGTAAATTCAGCGGAAATGCTGGCAAACTCAGCTACAAACAYATGTACAGCGGTATTTGCTAGGAGGCTATGCTGCGCTTTACGACCCAACATAACAACGCCTAACGCATTGTGCGGAAATTTACTGCAATCTTGATTTTTTATTTAATTTTATTTTCAGAATTTAAGAAATTTGTTTTACTTTTATCTAACGCTTAGTAATCTGGCAGGTAGTTAACAGCAACCGGCGACAGTCGAACAGGTGGAATTTTAAACCCCAACTACCTATGGTATACTCGCCAYGGCAACGCTCTGCTTACAGTTAGTGCATTTGTCGATACTTTCGTAGTAATTTATATGTATTTACTCGTAAATACACACCTAAAACGCGACGCACATACTGCAGTC